>NC_142838.1:25156515-25459545 GCF_061612785.1 Hesperophylax consimilis
GTCGACTACATACTTGAAAAATAAAACAATATTATAATTAACCTGTCTCTTTATCAATGTGATGTAAATAACAAGTTGCCGTGAGCAGAGGTCCCAAAACACTTCCGACCCCTCCCCCTTTTCCCCCAGTGTTTAACCCCCCTAAGTCAATACTATAACTACGTCAATTGATAGAAAGAATCAAGCTGATGCAGCGTGCATCAGTTATCACGGGTTTCTAGGTCTATAAAAGTTGGTTCCATGACAATCCTCAAAATGACAATTCAACACACCTGTAAAAAGTGCTAAATAGTTATGAAAAGTTATGAAGCAAAAACCGGTTATCCGGTCACCATAAAAGTTACGAAAAAACGACCAAACAATGAAACTTTTTTTATATAAATTTGTCTGAAATAATCAATATGAACTATTACTTCATCTAAGACTTAAACGACGTTTTTAAGACACCTTCTCTTGATTGTTGTTGTTTGCTAGAAAATGATTCCGTGGTGCTTTTTCCTACTGCCAACTGCATACATCCTAAAAGATAGGCATATAAAAAACATCACACATTTTTTCAACAGAGATTAGATAAGGCACTGAATATTGAATTGATAACTATATCACGATCAAGATGTCAATCCCTGTGGACTGTGATTTAGTATGATTTATTTAAGTTGGATTAAATAAGTGAATGGTTATGTTATCAAATAGATTAAAGTTCATTTTACGGTCAGTGTTGAAGTTCACTTTTAATTGTCATTTTTTTAATACTTAATTATAATCAATTGTTTTATAAAATGTACTGATATAATTTTTTCTGTTATGCGTTCAGTTAGGACGAGTTGTTTCAGAGTATTTGAACAATTCTTCAAATTTCAAAGTTAGTTTTCAAGTTCTGTTATTGTTTCGGTTCGGTTAAGTAACTGGTATATAATAACAGAACTTGACTAGGACATTCACATAACCAGCAAATTAACGTTGAAATTTGATGAATTGTTCAAATTCTATGTAACAACCCATCCTTAGTCGCATTGCCCAATGAATTATGTTTCCCCATTAACCTGGATAGATTCTTGGGGACTAGAGGAGTGAATGTCAGACCCTATAAGGGCCGGTATTTCAGTATACTCCGGAACGCTATTAGATGGCTTATCTTGTCCGGGTTCAGAGACCCCGCGAACATCAAAACATCGCATCAGTTGAAGAAGATAGTCAATCTAACAAATGGGATCACGATTGAAAACCAAGATCTAGAACACACAAATATTTAGTGCGTAAGTTTGAACTTTGGTTTCCCCACCGACCTGGCACTCTCCGAAGGCCTTTTTTCATAGACTTACATCAATGCCTTTTTTATATTAATCTCGCGTATAAGTACCTAAGCCTGTTGTGGATAATGTGGATAATGGTTGTATACTGATTTGGTGACTAGGTGATTGTCTTACAACTTTAGTTATTGAAGTCCACTAATAAGTCCGTTCACGCCACTGAAGGGATTTGGTAATACGGACCAGAAATGTCCACTTACTCCGGAGGGCTGGGCATTGATGATAGTTGGAGAAATCGAGATTTTATGTGAAACTGCACAAGAGTCCCAACTGCTCCCAACCGTCTGGAGCCAATGAGACTATGGAATCCCCAATCGGGGTAAGTTGTGAGGCTGAAGGTAGTGGGGAGGGGAAGGAAATGGGAAGAAAAGGTGAGGAAGTACCTGTCTATTCAGATCTGCTCACCAAAAATAGGGCTAAAGCCATTTCACGCAACGTTTCAATTCGGAATGGTGGTCTTACACCTGGGCGATACTGAGAGAATCTTCCACTCTGGTACTTGCCGCAAATATTTCGGTAGTAATATGTCATTAGTAGATGTATTATATGTGATTCCTGACATTATTTGGATTAAAAAATACAATTGAAATTTTGGAATCCGGTGAGATTTTTGACAATTTGTTTTCTTAAAACGTAAAAAAATCAGAAGGTTTTGGACAGTTAGAATCGGGGTGATGGGTTGGTCGTTTACTAGGCTGAGTGACCAGTGACGACATGTGAAAAAAACAAAAAATAATAGGATTTGAAAAAAAAAATTCAACAACAACAAAAAGTCACCGGATTCCAAAATCATATTAATTTTTTACTCCAAATAATGTCAGGAATTATTTAAAAAGAAATTTCTTGACATGGTTACTACAATTATTATGTTTAGACCACCGAGCTAGGCAAATGTCCGTATTTGTTAAAAAAGTAAAGTACGTCCCTTAGCATCCTGCATAATAAATTTACTAAACATGCGAAGAAAGCATGATGGGTAACGAAAATGTAAATATGATTACGAAATTCTGATAGTGAAACTAGACACAAAAAAATCGATCAATGTGACAGGAATTGCAACTCGCATGAAAGGCTCAAACTTGATAAATTGTTTAGAGCTTACAGGGAACGAAGAAAAAAGTAGGCAGAATAAACTATAAATATTTACATACAAAATCGGGGTTGTGAACAGGGCCATTTTAAGCCGTCAAAGGGCCCATCAAATTGTTTTGCATTGTTTGTCAAGTTAAATAAAAATAATAAGTATTTTTTTAATGTGTATATTACATACATAGACATAAAAATACTTGCAGCAAATAATTGTGAATATCGGACTCCTAATTCCACAATAATATCGGAGCCCTATGGAACTATGACACTCCCAACTGGAGTAAGTGAAGAGAGCGAAGGGAGTGAAAAATTTCTTACAACTCACAAAGACACGGAAAAACGCCACAGGTTTTAAAAAAATCCACGGTATCCCCTTGGGTAGGTACGTGGTGTTAGTGAAATATTTTTTTTCGACTTCTGTGTCCTCAATGCAGTGGCGAAACTATATCATCGGGGGCCCGTGGAAAATTCATTGGATGGGGCCCAGCCAGTAAAGATCATAGTCGCGTTGTAATTGCTTTTTATAAATAATTTAAGAAGTTACCCAACATTATTACTAATATTGTGTCCATTTTTATTTTCAAAAGCATAGGTTGTAAAAGTGTATGTAGGTATAATGAAAAAAACAATTTAGTCCTTACACGATATTTATGAATAAAATTCTTTTCTCCGAGCTTCCTGTTCCGCAAAAGTATCAATAACGTCTGAATTTTCAACTGACAGAATAGCCAAGTTACGCAGCCTGTCTTGTACCATTCACTTTCTTAAATATGTTTTTATTAATTTTAGTTTCGAAAATGACCTTTCGTCACTAGCTGTAGTCGCAGGAATTGTAACAAATAACATTTATGCAGTACATACTTCATTAAAGCTGCACGACATAAAATGATTCTTTATTATTAATAAATCAACAATGATTCAGATATAAAGAAGAACAACTAAAAACTTTAATTCTTTGCAAGCCATTAAACTATTATACGTATCTCTAGTAAGAAGTCTAATTGAATATAACTCAGTAGTTTGGTCTCCATCTTATAAAATTCACATTAACAACATTGAGCGAATACAAAAAAATTTCTACGTTTTATAAATTTTAAATTAAATATCCCTGTCGAAGACTTAAAATACAATTTCTTAAAATACTCTAAAAATACATACATTAGAAGATAGACGTAAAATAAACGATTTAACGTTCTTATTCAAAATACTTAACTCTAAATTCGACTGTTGTGAACTCCTGCAACTTATAAACATACATACACCCACAGTAACAACACGACTAAATACAATATTCTACAGCAGCACACGTAAGCGTAACTACATTGCCCACTCTCCGATACAACGACTTCACACCATGGGAAATCATTACTTGGGTGATGTTGACATATTCAATACCAACTTGGCAAGTTTTGTGGATCATTTAAAACATTTATTTCAACAATACTCCTAAACACATCATGTAAACCAACAAATAGCTGTAATTTTCTGTTTTTGTTTCTTGTGTTTGTATGACTTGTTACATAGCTTTTATCAAATGTAATTTTATTCTTATTTTTTATGTTTGAAAGTATTTGTCAAATTAAAATTATACTACCAACCATGTAAAAGCCCTCTGGGCGTTAAATAAATAAATAATAAATAAAAAAAAGTCTTTTTTATATATATCAACAAATTCTAGAGCTCAGAGTCATTTAAATTTTGCAGGTTGCAAAACACTGAAATTGGAAACAATTTCATTAATTGGAAGGAAACGCGATTTCAGTTGATTAATAATGATGTCCAATACTCGATGCCTATCAAAATACGGGAAATGTCGGGAATACCCCGAGCATCTCTAGCTCGCCTGCTCCGCCTGCCGCGACAAAAAATTCAACAACCAATGATGCGTTCTAAAATTGAACTACATCCTTTTCTTATGAATGCGTTTAAATTTTAATAATTTACTTGAATTTTTACCGATATGGCCTTTATTTGTGTTTAACTTTAGTTGATTTTATGTACTTATATAAAATTTATAATTTTTACTAAATTTTGTTAAAAATGTTAGGTTACTTCTGACTTCTGAACTCTCGGCCCCTCGGCGGCCGGGGCCCCGGCCCCAGCGGGGCCCGTGGCATTTTGCCAGCCCTGCCACCCTATAGTTTCACCACTGCTTCAAGTGTATCATTTTGGAACCTGACCGTGGCCCCCTCCGACTTTGAGGCCCTATGGAAATATTCATATTTTATTTTCCGAGTCCTGTGTTCTCAATTTGTACCATTTTCACAGCATCTCAAAAGATGATATTTTACTTAGGGTACTTATTTTCCATCGGTGCCTACTATGTGAAGTTAATCTTAAAAATTAAAATTAAAATCGGTTCCTGGGCGGGGCCCCTCATTCCGAGGTTGGGGCTCTAGGCCGGGACCTCTCGGGCCTAAGCGGAAATGAAATACACAACCTCCGTGGCAGAGCGGTAAGTTCTTTGGCTCTGAGCCCAAGGGTCACACTATTTCAGCAGCCCCCTGGTGATGAACGAATATTACCTACCTTTAAATGGCTTTAGCTATGATCAAATTGCATGAACAAATCTGAATAGTTTCACAACTGTCAATTTTCTTCTTCCTCCTATCGTTCCTTCTCCTATTTTCTTTGGAATCATAATATTCCCTAATATTCGGAATGCCGTGGTGACATAAAACACCTATAATGTCGGTCTTACCAAAAAAATAAAATATGTTTTTGAAACACGGACAAATTGAGTTTCTTACTATGCATACCTAGAACCTACTAGGCGCATAGTAATTATTACATAAAAATAACAATTAGCTTACTTCCCTAACATTAATTTGGGAGACCACCCCGGGAACCATTTATTGGATAACCAACACCTCTGCCATAGGTCACCTCAAGTGGTTTATACAAAAACACTGTAGGTATCTAATTATCTTATTTAGATAAATGACTTATCGAATTGAAAAAAAATCATAAATAATCTCATTCTTTCAGCTTTTCCACATAAAAAAAGTTTTAATAATCAATAAATTCCAAGAAAAATCGCGGAAAGCCACTGTTTTAAAATGACACATATTCTCACGATCACTGTGAGAATCATCGAAAAAGAAATAAAACAATAGATTTTCTGCTTCGCTGGTATTAAGAAAAATTCACAGGTGTCAATGATGATGTATATCTAGGTAGGTACTTCGCCGATCAGCGAAAGATCCGCTGACACGAATTTCCAAGAGAAGAGCGGCAAACGCAACACGAACACGTGGCGAGTCGCAAGATACTAAAAAACTTGTAGTACTAAAATAATCTCGTCTTCGGTAGATGAATACCGTCGGTTTCGTATTGGAATTGGATTCAATCGTTGGTCGACGGTCGACGGTCGCTAGTCGCTTTCATATCGCCGGTACGTTCAGTCAAGTTCCTACGGCTCCCGCATTCCGTTTCGCAGTGTTACGTGTTGTAGGAAAAAATTGTTTCCGAGTTCTAAATACCTCCCGGAGGAGCATAAATTAACAGCAACAAAAAGTAATGTAAGTATTTTATTTTACTAATTCAAAAGTTATTATAAAAAATCACGTATAATGCGTTGAACTCGTGTTAGTAAATACGTGAGTAGTTGTTTTTTTTTTTCTCTTTCATTTGTATTATTTACGTACGTAGGTAAGTAAATATTAGCAAACTACATCATAATTCAACAGCAAAAATGAAGACGTTCCACAATATATTTTTCTCGTGTTAGTCATATAATAATGTATGCTTTTTGTATCTTTGCCATTGACATACTGCCGGTTTATTTTTGGTAACTTAACCTTAGAACGCGAGAGACTTGTTTCATAAGTGCGCGAAAACTTTATGTATCAATAATATAATTATTGCTTTTAGATATGTAGTCACTTATAGAAAGCACTGTTTGAATGAATCAATGTATGGAGGTGTTGGTTGAACTTTGTTGATGTAATAATATTGTAAGTGAAGATAACTGTACCACACTTTGCGTATCGCAGCTCGCAGCAAACATCCGTTAAAATAATAATAACTCGGGCGCTAATGGACTGGACTGGCTTTCATCTCGAAATCGGGTTTATTATTATTTAATCCATTGACATTTTACCACTACTCCCGCAAAAAAACTATTTATAATATTTTTACAACGATTTTAAATTCTAAAGATATCTAAATATTATTATCAGATGCACTAAAATTAAAATTAATTGGTTATTAAATTTACCTACAGACTAAAAGTTAACGGTGTCCCACTGTGCAAAAGGATTTAAAATTATTTAAGTAATTACTTAGATAATTATATTGTGGTCATATTCAAATTCGTACAAAAAGTAAGAAATAAGATTTAGTTTTCCAAAAACGACAATTTAGATATTATTATATTTGTTATAAATACAATAATAGCAATTCTATTATGGAACCAATTTCTGCTGGTTTTCCTTGAATCAAATTACTTTTTCTTAATTGTTCGGAAGCCCGGAAAAATATAACCTAACCTTGAGGAGAATGTAACACCAAAACATACTATCCTGAATCGCAAAATATTACATTGATTGTAATTTTCACATAAGTTGGTAAATGGCATTTTTAATTCGCTTAATGTAATATAGTTTAATTGTTGCTTAGTTAAAGATAGTTCCTACATCAAAATTGTTGCTTAGTTAAAGATAGTTCCTACATCAAAATTGTTGCTTAGTTAAAGATAGTTCCTACGTCAAAATTGTTGCTTAGTTAAAGATAGTTCCTACATCAAAATTGTTGCTTAGTTAAAGATAGTTCCTACGTCAAAATTGTTGCTTAGTTAAAGATAGTTCCTACATCAAAATTGTTGCTTAGTTAAAGATAGTTCCTACATCAAAATTGCAGAATTTAATAACATTGAAATATTTACCTGTCAAAGGATCACAGTAGGTACCTACTTACCTAATTGATGAGCTAGCCTTGTGACTAGGTATAATTAGAACAGAAACCTTTTTTTCCATTTTGTAATCATGTTTCCACATTATTGTTTCTTATTAATTTATTTATCGTCGTTCTTTCAGAAAACTGATAGGAAGCAATTTTTCTCTGCGGAAATCAAACTCGCGCAATCTTCTGATTCAAAGTCTAATAGGTAGACTATTCATTGCCCTTTGAAGGTCGGTGTTATAATATTAATAGTGCAATTGCACTGTGCATGCCAACATTGTTCTACTTCAGGTACTATCTATTATGCTTATCACAAAAGCTGTGTAAATTGAAAATTTACTATTAAATTTTACTGTATAATTTATTATAATAAAACATTAGAAAATGGGTACCTTTAGGTATTACTACTACGTGAAAATGAACGTCGCGAACTTCCGACATATCTCGGTCTCGTAGGATTTTTCGGCGTTCAAATCCTGGCCTCGTCGGGTTTAGGAAAATCTTTGCATTCAAATCCTGATCACGTTATAAAGACCCCGACGAGCGACATTCGAATTACTACTTATTTCTAGTGCATCGGAATAATTATTTTGATAATCATTTTTTTAAATGTCACAATTTATTTATTTTATTTTAAATTTTTATAAAAAAAATCACACCACTGAAATCCCAACGAGATCAATGAATGCTTTGTTGTTAAAAAAATTGTTTTTATTTCAGTTTCTATCTAAAATGAACTTTTATATAAGGAAATTATGCAACAAATCTCAAACAGAGATTGTATCGTTTTTTTGTGATAAGTGTTCATAATTAAATTTGCAAAATCTTATAAAATATCTTTTGTTTTTTAAATCATAGATTATACATAGACGCTTGTTTAAACATCTAAGATAAGATATTATGGATCTTTTTAATTGAGTAGTCACCCACAAATAATATTTAAGCCTTTTTTATTACATAATACCCCGTTGTGAAGATATTTCACACAAAAAAAACTTTAGATAAAATAGCAACTTATATCTATTTAAATATTTTAAATAATATTAGAATTGTATAGTGATTTATTTTGGGGGTATTATGCCGTGTTGCACTATCGCCTTCTTTAGCCTACGAAATACTCGTATATGTAATGCTGTCCGAAAGGTTGGCTAAAGAAGGAGGTAGCGCAACACGGAATAATACCCCAAAAATAAAACATTATAATAATACTTTTCGCCGTGAAAAACTCAAATCAAATATTAGTGTTGCTTTACTTCAGCTTGAATTCTTTTGCTTCATACATTAAAGCAACGCAATGCAATTAGACATGTTTATTTTCCGGATGTTTTACAGTAATTTTATAATTATTTATGAACTAGTATTCCCAATTTAACACATCAAGTAACACATTACAAATGTCATTGAAGAACATTGTTCTACACATCATTGGAATTTCGTGTGGATAGTTCGTTCCTCAACTGCAACAACTGTGAAGAACATTGTTTTACACATCTTTCGAGTTTTGTGTGGATAATTCTTTCCTCATCTGCAACAACTATGAAGAACATTGTTTTACACATCTTTCGAGTTTTGTGTGGATAATTCTTTCCTCATCTGCAACAACTATGAAGAACATTGTTTTACACATCTTTCGAGTTTTGTGTGGATAATTCTTTCCTCATCTGCAACAACTATGAAGAACATTGTTTTACACATCTTTCGAGTTTCGTGTGGATAGTTCGTTCCTCAACTGCAACAACTGTGCAGAACATTGTTTTACACATCTTTCGAGTTTCGTGTGGATAGTTCGTTCCTCAACTGCAACAACTGTGCAGAACATTGTTTTACACATCTTTCGAGTTTTGTGTGGATAATTCTTTCCTCATCTGCAACAACTATGAAGAATATTGTTTTACACATCTTTCGAGTTTTGTGTGGATAGTTCGTTCTTCAACTGCAATAATTGTGAAGAACATTGGTTTACAGATATTTCGAGTTTCTTGTGGATAGTTCGTTCTTCAACTACAAAAATAATCGTAAATCGCTCTTCCTGCTATCAGGGAATTATTCTGATATATTTTTTTACTATATTATTCTGGCTGTCCTAGACCGTGTTGTTTCACAGAATTTCAATAATTCATCAAATTTAAAATTCAAGTTCTATGCAAGTTATATTGGTTCGTCATGAGCCGATTGTTTCGCAATACTTTATAATTAATAGAACTTGAATAGAAATTCTGTGAAACAAACCGTCCTTAAAAACAATTAATTAAAAATTGTATGTAATAGTTTGATTTAGTTCGACGTTAATTTTTTTTCGCTTTTATTGACTGGTTGTGCGAAATGACAATCATTTCTACTTCTGCAGACGTAGCAACTAAGATATACTATATACACTATACAAATAATCAAATGAAATACGCCAATGTAACTTTCTAAACCAGAGGTTCACAAACTTTTTTGCCCCGTAGACGTTTTTGTTTTCCGTGGACCCCCTGCCTGCCGAATATTGAATTTTTGTAAAACTATTAACGTCCCATGTGATAATCATTTATTTTTTTCGTAAAAAGATTCCCTTCCCTTGCCTGTGCTACAACCGGGTGGCGGTATAGTTGCTCTGTCTTTACACTGTGCAGACAGGGGCACCCTTGTGAAGTATTACACCAAATGAAAATGGAGCAGGATAAGCAACGGGAATTTCTTTCTGTAGCTGGCCCTACAGAACTGCCCCTTAATTTCTTTGTTAGCGCTTATTCCGATCAGTTCTTCTTGTCATATGATATCCGATTCTTCAACATTCCATTTCCACAGTCAAAATGTCCTCAAACTTAGTTTTGAAGTCTGTGTGAAGTAAATTTAAATGTTGAACGTCATTATTACCCTGGACGTTTTTCAAAAACAAGTTGGGGAACTAGGAAAATTCGCGGCTTCCAATGTGCAATGTTTTGGTTCAATATATTGATTCCGACGAGAAAAGGAACGTAGACTCTATTTATATACCTCAATTAACAACTTTACGATATATAAACATACAAATAAGTAATTTCTCAGTCTATTATATTTGTGTTAGGTGTATTGTGTCATTTACGGAATTCCTAAATGTTGACTTGAGGTAAATGAAGGTCCGCTCGTATGTACCCCCATTTGAATCTCGTGGACCCCCAATTTTTTTTCTCGCTGACATAGACCCTCAGAAAGCCGATATCGACCCCTGGGGGTCCATATAGACCACTTTGGGAACCTCTGTTCTAAACTCTTACAAGTTGTGAGAGAATCCCCTTATATCAGATAACGAACTATTATTGTGCGCAGCTGTTCTATCAACGTATACCCATATCACTCGCTTACTAAATTTAATACCCGTTTTGAAAGGGTGATTTTTAATTAGATATTTTGAGTGTTCATAACAATGCGAAGTGCGATTAGTTCGACCTATTTATTGGATAGATATATTCACGTAACAGCTTTATACCGGTGTGGGATGAGATGATTTGAAGGTGTGTCTAATGTCTAATCACACCCTTCATAAATTATGTATGATGGTTATATTTTCATAAGTAATTAATAACAAAAACCTACGTCATTTTTTACCTATTTATAATCACTTATTTTTACTGCTGATTCTGAATGAATCAATCAATGTCTAAATAATATTATTCTATATTCAATGCATGAGGATCATTAGATTAATTCCCTACTGGTCTTTATTCTATGGGATCTTTATACAATAAGGATCCTATAATAATTTAAAAAAATACTATATAATGATTTTTTAGATAGAACCGTAATAAATATATTTTTTAAAACGATAAAGACAAAAAACAAATGGTTTAATAAATAGAATTGTAGGTAAGTACCCTAAATTTACAAACCTATCTGGGTAGCAAGCACAGTTGATTTGATAAAGGTTTTATCGATAATGTCGGTAACTTGTGATCCCAAGCTTGTCTGCAGATCACCAATGAACAAACAACACTTCACAACGACTAAGGACGTATTTTTTCGGAAAATTTGAACAATTCTTCAAATTTCAAGTTCTGTGAAAGATTCTTTCAAATTCTGTTATTATTTCAGTTCTGCCATGCAAATACCCTATAATGATATAATAACAGAACTTGAATAGGACTTTCACAGAACCCGAAAATGAACGTTGAAATTTGATGAATTTTTCAAATTCTCCGAAACAACCTATCCTTAGTGATCTTAATTCATTCGACGATTACTGTTTTTGTACGTTAGCGATCTGCAATCGTGCTAAGTAACGATGACAAGTTATCGACATTATCCATCGACCGTGCTAGATACCCTGGGATCTATTACCTCTTAGAGCGTTTTTGGTTGTTATATATTGTTGAAAAAATTCTGAGAAATAACACATGTAAGGGACATGTCAATCTGTTTACCTTTTTACCATTGATATTTTTTTATGCCCAGTAGAGTATTTATGTGTAATACGTAATACGGTATGTAATTTACTAAATATAAATTATTTAGCATTTAAAATAATTAAAAGCTTTGCTATTGTTATTATACTAATTCTTTACAATTTTGTACATTGAATTATGTTTGTAATTACTTTGAATATTGTATTATGTTCATTTGTTTGTTGAATTGCGTTTGTATATTATTTTTTAATATAGTTTACAAACCGATTTTAAAGCATTATTTTATTTTTATGTACTTAGTCCTCCCATAAACACGAGCTACTGGAGTTCACCTTATGGATTAATATTATAATTAGAAAATATATATATATATTTTTTCTTTGCATACTGTTATAATTTGAAATCTAGTATTATTTTGAAATATACAAATAAAAATAAAATAAAATAATGTTGCAATGTAAATTTGCCTAAATCCAAATAATACAAAAAATATAAAAACAAATATAAACAATGCCACATGTTGCGTTGTCGTTGTCTAAAGGTCTTAACCTCGATATAAGCAAGTGGGAAAAGTAATATAATATATAAAGTAACGTAAGATCAAACAATCGTGTTTATCACAAGGAAAAAATAAGAGTAGGAAAGGAGGCCTATCACCTTATAAATGATCTTGCTTCATTTGTAATTTCTGATGTTGGTCTTGAATGTTCTGTGAGTACTGTAGTTTATAGATGTACATCTAGTATTGTTTCACAACACGAACGGTTTTTTGATCGCTCTCGATAATATACAATATTTATATAATAAATGATGATTGGGGCTGATAATTTATACTGTTTTCCGATAATTATCGAGGGCGACAAATATTCAACGATATGCAACAACGACGAAAATAACATTCATAAACAAATGACACTTGATTTTTGGCTTCAATTTTTCAAATCTTTCTACTTTGCTTATTTCGAAGGAAATATTATTACCTTTATTACCTTTAGGAAATGGAATAAAAACAAGGGAGAGAGCAATTTAGGTAGGAACCGGATTGTCGGATTAACCATAAAAGTTTTTCAATATTAAACAGCACAGAAATAGTAACATAACATAACATTATGAAATAGTAACATAACAACAGTAATAGTAACATAACATAACAGACTGGTCGGTGGCCGAGTTGACATCGCGCTTGGGTACCACCCAGGCGTAGTGTGCTCAATTCCTCGGCCGGCTAAGTCCTCCATCACAACACAAGCAACATTTTCCGCTTTCTGTGGTGGTAGTAGGAGATTTTCAAATATTGTCAGGTTATTCGTAACCCGGGAATGTTTGTCTTTCTTTAAAAAAAAAAATGCATTCGAATACGCATGTGTTAAAATGCAACACACCTTATTATTTCTCTATCTGCACAGACAGACTGAGCCACAGCAACGCGTGTTGGGGTACAGCTAGTAACAAATAAAATAAGTCGAAGCAGAGAAGGCAATTTATTTCATGAGACTAGATGTTCTATGTCCCGAAATAAATTTGACTAAGATACTCATATTTATGATATTTAAGATGAGTTGTTTCAAAGAATTTGAACAATTCATCAAATTTCAATGTTGATTTTCAAGTTCTGTGAAGGTTCTACTCATTTTTTGTTATTATATCGTTAATGGCCAGTTGTTTCACAAAACTGAAATATTAACAGAACTTGAATGGAACCTTCACAGAAGTTGATTGTATCTCGAAATTAACATCCTTGGACGGGAGATTCTACAGGAACCAAGTAGACGATTAAAATTTTGAAAGTTACTTAAATCGAACAATTATGTATTATTATTAATTTTTCTAGGTACCTATACATATATTACTTAAGTGCAAAATCTAAAACTGAAATCAAATTTTAACCATAAACCGTTAAAATTGGTCTTAATTTAATTCTATAAGCTGGGATTTTGAGTTTTACACCACGATTAGTTCGAAATTATATTTAACTAAATTATTTGAATGTTCCTTGTTTGTAATATAATATGTACAAGCAGTGTGAATATTGTTCATTTCTCTACATCCCCTATTAAATTATTTTTACACTCCGTAGAAACCTTCCCAACTTTTGCGAGAGAATAAATAATAATAATATCTGTATGATTTGTATAGCGCCGTTTTAGTAAAAAATCACCTCAAGGACGCTGTACAAATATATAATATATTTCTACAATGATCTATGTAATATAATATTTTGAGGTATATTTGTATATATCGTGATTAACAATCAACGAAGAAGTAGTAATTCGCGTATCTGGTAAAAAGTTCTTTCAAATTGATTGAATTTGCTTCCGAAGAATCGTTAATTATTTCCGCACCCACCACTCAACATTTTCTAATATCATCAAATTCAATTTAAAATAGAATATTGATTTTTTTTTAAATATATTTTATTTATATAAAAACATAAATATGTCAAACTAAAAAAAACTAATTACAATAAAAATGTTTTCTTTCTAACGTAACTACCCAAATCGATAGAGAAAAACGTTTCTCGTGTTTGATTTGAGGAGTAGTGCCATTACAATATATTATATTGGGTAAAGAAAAGAAAGAAAGTTTTTATTTATGAATTTATATAATTTTATTTTATTAGAATGAACCGGTATGAACCAGGCTTTATGTACAAAGCTAATTTTTGAGGCTGATATCATTTCATTTACTTACTTAGGTACTTCTATTGTTATTAGTTATATGACTAATGTTCTAAGATTCTCACATTTAAACAAAGGAAAATAATATGTAATAATACTTATGAAGGATTATTTATGAAATTGTATTGGAATGTGGGGTGCGGAAATTCACTTTAATCACATGTAGTGCAAAATAAATTAGTCATTTTATAATGTTTCAATAAAGGATGTTTTTTTCCAATTACTGTTATTTATTTTATTATTCACATTTTTATTTAAAATCTTTGAAGCGATAAGTGCAGTACCGACATCAACAAATTACGTACACACAACCTCTGCAAAGTACAAGATTGTCTCAATGACAAAGAAAATGTATGCTTTTATGGTTAATTATTATCAAACTAGCTAGTAATGTAATACTGGCTACTTATTACCTGCTGAAAGGGCCTTTACACTAGGTGCTAGAGCATTTCTGCTAACTTACTGCTGTAAGATTGTATTATAGGACTGTATTGGTTGAGTTTTTTACAAGTTTAGTCATAAACACGTACCTACGTGTACGTAATGGTACATATACATTTGCGAACCGAGCCACGAATTGCGGGAAAGGGACGAAGCAACTGCAAGCGACGTTTCGCGCCATTTGCGATTGCTTCGTTCCTTTCCCATAAGTTGAGGTTCAGTTCGGCTCGCGTATGTATACGTAGCATAACATCTATCTAGGATTAAGGTTCAAGGTTCGCAACCCGAACCACGACTATCATCAATATATTATGTATCTACATACTAATAATAATATATATATATATATATAAGGCTGTATTTCTCGTTATTCTGCAAGAAACAGCCGAGAAAAACTACGTGTTTATCATGATACTATTTATTTTCTGAATTTTAATATCCATAAAAAAACCTTTGTCGTATCTAATTAAATCCTAAATAAAAACATCGCATTTAAATGAACATAATTTATTTGTCGTAATTCTGCTTAGGTATTCGTATATTTTTTATAAAGTCATATACTCGTTGCATTGTCATGTCAGATCTTACAAACGTGGTTCCTCTAAGAGACAATATTAACTTTTAAATGGAATTATTTGGAAAACATTTTTAAATTTGACACTTACCTCCTCAGACCCGAGAGCTTGGGTATTTGAAATAATATTTTTTTGTTCCGTTTTTTATTTATAAATAGAGAAATAACTTTTTTAAAACGTACCGATAAGGGCAGGGGGTGTGGTATCATATATGATATTTGAGGTCTGAGTCACATTCAAAAGGGTTATTTTATCTTCTTTATCAATATTATTAGGTACGGTTTTTATATAGTTTCAGGTGAAAACATTCGCAGATTATTAAATAACAATACTATTTAATAGTTTATGGATAAATTAACGTTTTTTTTCTAATAAATGTGTAAAAATTTAGGAACACTTTGCATTGTGAACAAAAAACAAAAGTCAGGGTCAGGGCCAAGACTTTGAGACTTTAAACATTTTTTTCTTTTTTTAAGTATATTTTATTAAGTTTATTAGATATAAATTTAACATTTTATATCTAGTGTACATCTATTCTAAAACTACTATAAAAATATTCCATTACCTAAGTACTAATATTTGAACTTTTGGCTACCTTAACATTTAAAGGGAATTGGATTGGAGGGATTGAACATTTTGAAACCTTTATAATAAATATCGTTTTGAGTATTTAATGAATTATTATTTTTTTAATATTATTTTTCTGGTCATCATTTATCATCGTTTTTATCAGCCTTTTTGGCATGAAGATCTTCATGCAATAATAATCTATCATGCCACATCATGATTACTGGAGGTCCGTTTGTTTCATCACCAAGATGTCTATATTCATTTTCGTCTCTCAATCATGACACTAGACTATCCAAATTCACACTTGAAGCTATGGTAATCAAAGACCTCTCCGGGAGGTAAAACATTATTGGTTTTCGAACGATATTCAAAGCATGATGCTGAAATAACAAAATCAAAAAGTGTTTACCTTCTCTGTCCGTTTGTTGGTATGTTTTCGCTTGGCCCACATTATGGATATTGCCCTATCTAGCAAATCAACTCCACACCAATGTATAATAAATAAATAATGTTGTTGTAAGAGTTGATGTAGGCTTGTTGAGCTATCGTGATGTGTAGTTTGTCTTATTATGACCATCTCTTAAATTCGTTAAGGTTTTCGGTGGCTCGTAATAAAAAAGGAAAATGAATTAATCTGCTCTCGAGCCATTTTACGATGGCAATTTTAACATCGCTCAAATCATTGCCTTTCTTCATAGTCACAAAAGCGCACGATCAGTTCGTTGTAGCTGAGAATTTCTTATAAAATTTGTGGTAACCAGCACCAAGAACTCTTCTTTCTTGGAGATTTGAACAGTGGCATTGACGTTTAATACCTGCCTAAGAACAGTCTGTAGCCAACAAGTAAAGAGTCTGCCAACTTTAGCACATAACGTCTTTTTGTCCAGATGAAGGATAATCGTGTCTCCAAGAACTATTAGGATGGTGACCAAGTTTTGTCTTGTAAAGGGGAAATCATCAGCAGCACCTCCAGTCACCATCAGACTCCACATCCCTAGTATCTAAACTGAAACGATCTTTTTTGTTAGCATGACATCATCGTCCTCACTTCCCCAACCATAGCTGAAATATTCTGAAAAACTGCCAATGATTCCAAATCTGAATAATTTGAAATCATTGGCAGTTTTTTTCAATATTACTATGTATTACTAAAGGTTAATAAGCCGAATATGATGCATGATTTGAAATGTTAAAATGTCAAGCTGAAAGGTCCTATTTATTATTTCAATTATACAATGGAGGATTGTTCTACTGTTGAGAACACCACTGCAGCCTATCTTTCTGTTAGATGCGGCATTTATGAGAGAGGGGCAGGGCCAGCCCTGTAATCAATAATATTCGGATGATTTGTATTTTTGTGTAGCGCCGTTTTTACGAAAAATAATCTAAATGGCAATGTGTTTGAACTGTTAGGTGTTCGGTGTCATCAGCCCCTTGGAAATTCGGCGGCCCTGAGGGATCCGTTCCAACGGAGCTATCAGCGGTATGCCTACATTTTAGTTAGAACCTTGCCCCACAGGTTACGTCGCAAGTTCAGTAGCAATGTTCCACGTGCCACGATTGGCGCATGAAATCAAAATATTGCGTGTTTGACAATGTTTCAAATGTTATGTATCAATAAAAATTATCTTTACGTTTTTTTATTAGTAGGTATATAATCTATAAAAAACTAAAAAATCAACCCGTAAAACACAAAGTTTTTTTTAATACAATAAACGTATTTTAAAATTCTTTTAAAATACATTTATTTAAACAATTATTTTCGGTTTGACTGAATATTGAATCTTCCTACCCAGGGACTGGACTCGACCGCTCTACCAACATGCGATTGCCACCAAAAGTTGATAGAATGCGATGTGGGTAATTTCCGCTTCCAGGATTTGCATTCATTCATTCCCAAAAATAAAATTGAAATTCAAATAGACGTACTTAAAATTATCTTATGACTTATCGTGTTCATATTTTTATTTTAAGAAAAAACTAGCTGCGAGAAGTGATAAGTGACAAACAAATATGTTTGTATTCTCTGAACAACACTGCAAGGTTGTCCGAAACGCTGGCTCAATGAAGAGGAAGTCTAATAAAGTATGTATGTGTATTAGGTACCCCAAAAGTTAAGCAACAAAGAAAGCATCTTTCTTATTTAAGTTTGAATCGAATTATTGAATTTTGAACGTTGACTTTCCCTGAGCTGCAAAATACGCCCGATTATAATATATATTTATGGACAAGAAGATCGAACATAACGCAATGTAACTGTAAATTATCAAGAAAATTATATACCTACATGATGGGGCATAAGAAATAAGCAAACCCGGTTTTGAGGAGGAATAAAAAAAACTAATAAACTTAGAGACATTAACTTTTTTATTATGATTTGTATAAAATCCCATTTTTTAATAAGTTTTGGATACCACTTTAGCAAGATAGCGTCTTCAGCAGCAATACACTAATGTAGTCTATTTCAGAAGTTTTGGGCTGCTTCTGAAGTTTTTTATACCTCTTCAAAACCGGGTCATTACTTCTGCCCCACTCTGTACAATAAATAAAAATATACCGCACTAGTCTGTTCATTTTTTTAAATGTTTCTTTCTAATGGGCGCTACAGACGACTCAATTTAGTTGAGCGTTTGTATCAATCTGGTTGAGTTGAACGTAAAGTTGAACCGTGCGGAGATGCGTTGTATGCGATAAGGGGGCGTGGCTATCAAGTTAAACGATTATACCCCCAGAGCACAACCCTCCCAATATACATAAACATACCCTCACAACCGCCAACGTAATTGTTTCGTCCGTAGCTTGGTTGAGCGGTTCGATCAACTTGACTCAATCTGCCTAGGGAGCCGTCATGTGTATGTCATCGTAAGTTTTGACTGATTTTTTTGACATTATATGAGGATTTAACTTGCTTGTGGGTACTAAAATCAAGATGCACTCTGATAGATGCAAGGAAGGAAGCTCTTGTGATCCTTTTGGAGCAGTTGAAATGTATTGAAATGGATGCAAACAATAAAAAAGAACGAGACCATTAAAAACGAAATTTCCATTCTTTTAGCAGCAGTTTTTTTGCCTACCTTTGTCTTTTTCTTTTCATGTTAATAGTTAACCATGCTACTAGTATAGAGCGATGGCAGATTTATGTGTTTTTTATAAAGTATGAGGCACGCTGCCTGTGTTCCCCAAAGGAGCAACTGGAAAAATTAAACCAAACATTACATCGAAACAACACTCTACGGTTGACAAACAACGGTTGAAACAACAAAATTGAATGGTCTTTTCTCTTTGAAGTTTTTAGCTAAGCTAAGACTTCACCTAAATCAATTATTAGTTACAATATTGGTACAGCAACAGCAACTAATTAGCTACTACATAATTGATTGATTTTGCATAACATTGCACGATATGATCTCCGCACTTGGACCTCACACCCGATACAAATCAGTACCATTTATAAATAAGTTATATTTATCAGATTTAAACAGAACATAATATTTATAAACAATACGCGCTATCGCTGAGACGTGCTAATGCAGATCGTTAGGTGCTTAACTTAATTATAAAATTGCGTATCTAATTAGTTTTATTCAAAAGCGATCATTTTTATGTATTATATTATTATGTAATGTTTTCTGACGTCAACGACAAAGTTCGAGTTTTTAGCTCGGTAGGCAATGCATTCGACATAGGAAAATCAATAAAAAAATCTCTGTTTTTTGCAGAGAATATGTTTTATATCGATGAATTAAATCCAGGTGTGAATTGAGCTACTAGTAAAAATGTATTATTAATGATTTTCTAGTAAATACGTCTTTTTGATAATATCGTTGGAAATTAATGAATAATTAATGGTGGTTCGTTGACATTGAGGATACATTTATTATTGTTTATAAATTACTAGAGAAAGATAAATCTCTCATCTTAAGTGGAAATTAGTTTAATTCACATAATAGATATACTAAAATAGGTAGTCTTCACAGGTTCATAAAAAAACTTTTTTAAAATAATAATTCTATCTAAAATGACAAATAATATCAAGCAGAAAATATCTCTTGTTTGATATCCAGAGCAGTAAAAGTGTAAATAAATTGGCCCAGCCTTTTCTATCTGAAATTTGTAGGTCAATGCATTCTCCACATTTGCTTCTAAATGTTAATTTATCGGTCAAAAAATAGGCCATTTATTAATTTGCCATTCTATTATTTGATCCATTTCAATGGTGAAAATATTTGTCTTGTGACTCGGGTGAATCCGGGTACAATCTTCTCATGATTAAATAAAATATTTAAACCCACTAATAATAATACATCGATTTTCCTCCAAACGCAAATTTGATAAATTAATGCTAACTTAAAATGAAATTATTGATTCTGTGAATCAATCCAAGAAGATATATTATCATTATATTTATATTAGAAACATAGATATACCGATCGTGTTTTGATCAATTTGACGCCCGGGGATTGAAAACATGTTTTTGCGTTCACTCACTTTATATATATACAATGTATTGATAATTTTTAGGTAGGTATTTAAATACATAATAATATTTTAAACTAAAATTTGCGATAAATTAAATGTGTGTTGTGAAATATATCTACGTATTCCTGCGTAATGCGTAAAATTATTTAACTTCAATGAACTTATAATTTTCAAAATTGTAACTAGGTACTTATAAATAGATGACAAAATAACGTTATTTCTTTTTACAAAATGTGGGTTTATTTTGTTTACATGTTTTACAGATGCTTGTTTGAGTTAATAGATTGAGATACGTTTCACTGAACTAGGTCCCTTGGGCATACTTTAGTATTTTATCTGTACACACAATGGCTGTGCCTTTCATTAGCGGTGCTACATTTTTTCGTTCGATTTGTATGAATATAATATTAAAATGTCATTGGTTAGATGATGTTGTAATATTTCAAGTTTACCTACATTCGCCAGGTAATCTGTTCAAGTTTACTAACATTCGTCAGGTAATATTTTCAAGGTTACTAACACTCGTCAGGTAATCTTTTCAAGTTTGCTAACAGTCGTCAGGTAATCTTTTCAAGTTTGCTAACAGTCGTCAGGTAATCTTTTCAAGTTTGCTAACACTCGTCAGGTAATCTTTTTCAGCTTTTTGCTTTAATGCTTTCAGCTTCACAAATCCTAAATATCCCATAATCTATCATAATTATGTAGGTAGGAAAGTGAAAACAACACCGTTCCAATACTTTCAAACACAAAATTTACTTTTACGACGTATAAAAGCTTAGATCTAGAGGGTGATAGTTCACAAAAGCGGTACCAAATAAATTAAACAATTATGTGTATTATTTGAGCTACCGTGCAGCTACGTTTACGAAAATGTTTTTTTTTATGTAACTTTGCCTGTTCAAAGTTAAGCTCTGTATAAATATTAAGTTTTGTATGCATTTATTATATATACATAATAACGAAAGAAAACAAAAACGAAAACTACAGTCATATCCACATTTTCGTTTGCTCTGCCACTTTGATAGTTCTTGCAATTTGGTCGTAGCTCGGCGACAGTCGGCACACCTCCATGCCATATTTGTCTTTATTATCACGTGACAACTTGAAATCAGGGACCCATCAGTTCTAAAAAAAATGTTATTATTGGTAGGTATATCAGTAAATTACAGACAATTAAATAAATAAAAACTTAAATTGTTATTACCCCGAACGTGTTGCTGTGGCTCAGTCTTTCTGTGCAGATAGCGAAACAAAAGCGCGTGTTGCTTTTACGTCCAATAGATAACGCTGTTTAAAACAAAAACAAAAAGCATGTTTCAGATGACATCTTTATAATATAGGTATATAAAAACACACCCGTATTCGATTGGTAAGTTGTGTCGAAATTTCAAAGCAATCGGTGAATACCTTTCCGAGATATAAGATTTCGAAAAAACGAACATTAACATTTTATTTATAGAGATAGATGATAAACAAATATTTACGAGACAAGGTTTTTATGCATAGCACAAAGGATAACATATTATTTTAGAGCCGTAATTATTAGCCTGAAACACTTATATAAATTGAAAAAAAGCACCTCACCTGCAATCAGAAAGCAATTCCCGTCGGCGGCATATATTTCTTCTCGGAAGATTTTTTCAATTTATATAGGTGTTCAGCCTAATAATTATTGCTTAAAAATTTTTTTATGCTTCCGATTTTGTTGTCCGGATTAAATCTTCCCCATAGGAAAAACTAAACCCTTCCACTCACTTTTCCACAAATGATCAGCTAGTCAATCAACACTATGTAAGTGCACTATATAAGTAAAATAAATACAAAACAATACAATAACAACAACACGTCAACTCACCGGATATCAAATGGGAAAAAAATTCACCGTCTCCAGATATTTTCATATCAGAGGGTTCGGCTCGGTAGAACTTCTAACAGGGCCTATAAATCCTACTGATCCCTCAACATAAATATTTAAAAAATCTTTTGTTATCCTACATGTATTCAAAATGACCGACTTTTGCATCTTTATATATACATTTTTTGATAGATCTAATACGCCTAAATTTTTAATTAGAGAGCTAGGTATAATGCCAGTAGCCGAAATAACGAATGGTAATATTTTTATAGTCTGAGAATGCCAAATTCTTTTTATTTCATTTCCTAAATCTGTGTATTTTCTTATTTTTTCGCTAACAGATTTTTGAATATTACAGGAATTTGGTATAGCGACATCAATGATATAAGTTATTATTTTAATTTTGTCATGTAAAACTATATCGGGTCTATTATGACTAATCGCTCGGTCTGTTAGTATAGTTTTATCATCATATATTTTATAAAATTCGTTTTCTAAAAATGAATTTGGTTCGTATTCATAATACGGTACTATATTACGGCAGTCAATCAAGTTATGTTTAATTACCAAATTTTGGTGAATTATTTTTAAAACTTGATTGTGCCCAAATGTATACTCGGACGGTGCTAATATAGAACATCCCGATATAATATGTTCTATAGTTTCCGGAAAAGCCAAACATTTTCTACACAAATCATCAATTTGATTTGTATCTTTGATTATATGCTTTCTATAATTTTTAGTATTAATGACTCTATCCTGAATGGCAAGCATAAATCCTTCTATTTCTGCGCTCAACTCTCCAATACTCAACCATTTGTTTGACGAAAATTTGTCAACATACGTTTGGTTGAGATAATTAAAGTGTTTTGCGTGTAAAATTTTATTTGACCAGGAATCTAATAATTTCTGGTTGGGATTTATAAAAATGTTGGCATTCTCATCGTATAAATTTAAAGGTGTAATATTTCTATCTGCCTTGCAAATTATTTTGTGCATTTCTGAGCTATGAGCTTTCCTATGGAAAAAAGTTCTTAGCATTTCTACCTGATTATGTTTCAAAGAAGTTATTTTGACTATACCTCTACCTCCTAAATTTCTAGGTAAATTAACTCGTTCTATAGCTGAATTTGGATGATGGCAATTAAACTTTGTTAGCGTAGTTCTAATTAATCTTTCTAAGTTTTCTAAATCTGTATTAGACCATTTAATTATGCCAAATGAGTAAGTTAATAGAGGTATTGCCCAAGTATTTATTGCTTATACTAAATTTTTTGCAGATAGATTGCATTTTAAAATTTTCCTGATCCTGGTTTGAAATTTAATCCTAATATCATTTTTAATACTAGTATGGTCTAATCTATTTGATTGTGGGTATCCTACATACTTATAAACCTCATCCCTTTTCATACTAGTAATTTGGAAATTTCTAAATATACTCTCGTCCCCATCTACAATTTTGCCTTTCTCTATATGGATCGTTCTACATTTATCTAAACCAAAAGTCATTTTGATATCATCTGAAAAGTTTTTAACTACCTCGATCATTTTCTCTAAATTTTGTTCAGAATTCGAAAATAGTTTTATATCATCCATAAATAATAAATGCGAAATTGTACTACTCTCCCTCGTATTACCCTTAACTTTTTTTCCAAACTTGCTTTTAATTAACATTTTAGATAGAGGATTCAATGCTAAGCAAAACCAAAGAGGACTCAATGAGTCTCCTTGAAAAATCCCTCTTTTAATTGAAATGCCCGGTATTACTATTTTCTTACATTTTAAATTGATAAGTAAATTGGTATTCCAAAAGGACATAATATTTTCCAAAAAGCTAATAATAATGGGGTTAATTTTATATATATTTAATACTTTGATCAAAAACATTAAACATCAAATTTAATCATTTTTATTTATGTGGGTTTCATACAAAATATTTATAAATAAAAGCAAATGAAATGTAATATATAATACAAACCAAAGAAAGGATCGTGACTCCCTTATCAGGAACAAGAGCTACTTTTTATGATGTCAACACATGTCACATACATATGTAATATTTTGTAAAATTTAAAAAATTATAAAACTCATATAAATTTTAAATGTTTTAGACTATTTCTGCGGCATGCGGTTTTTGATCGCCTATTAAAAAATCTTTCTATTTTTCAGAAAGACTCGGTATTGCCATTCGCTTTTTATGGGTTCAAAGATTATTTTCTATTTACCACTTGACCATAAAAAAATGTTGATAGTCTATCCTAGAGGTTTGCATAACATCGCAATAAAAATATGCATACCCGAGAAGCATACGGATGCAAGTCCAAAAAGCTAAATATTCAGGAGAGCCAAAATACTTTTTTTCTGTAAGTTTGGTCTCATAACTTCTGCGGATATTCATGATGATTGATTTTTATTTTTTATACTATTAAATCAATTAATTTTGGATTGAAAATGCAAAGCCTAAAAAAATGTTTTAAATAAAGCATTATGGACTTGAGTCCTTCTGCTTCAAAATGAAATTGAATATTTTGGTACGACACATGGTATATTATAAAAGGATCAATGTTGAAAACTTCATTTGGAAGTAAAATAATAACTATATAACAGGTATATAAAAATATCTATTTTATTTATATTTTTTTTATTTAATTACAAATTATTGGTATTTTTCATATCTTCGTCATCTGACAGAGGATACTCTGGCATACTGGCCTTATGACTTAAGTTTTTGTAAAAAAAGTGCAGTGGCTCTGGTACCTACTGTAACATCTTTTGTAGATCACCAAAATTTGGTGTATTTAACGCGATTGGATTTGTATACCTGGGGCAATACCTCCGGGGTGCTCAAAACACCTCTCCTTTTCCTTCTAATATTTTAAATTCAGTTTCCTGAAAACCATTTTATACAGTAGCATCTCCGACACATTTACGTCAGCTCGTAGCCATAATACCGTTGAAATTAGGAAACCCTCACCATTCATATTCTTATTTCGAGATACAAAAGGTGATTGTGAACCATTTTATAGGGAATTTAAATTTTTGAAATTTTCTAAGTTCATAGAGTGTACAATGTACTGATTATTAGTTTTGCAATATCTGATGAATTTTTCCCAGTCGTGCGATGCCCAACCCAAGCGCGATGTCAAATCGGCCACCGACCGGTCAATATATATATACAGGGTGTATCGGCACTAACCCGACAAACTTAAACCAGCTATTCCTTAGCACATTTGGAGTAAAAAAATTTATGGGCACTTTGCTGTCCGGTATCATTTTTTTTCAATTAAAAACAAAAAATTTAAAATTTCCACACTACATCACTGTCATTGGCATTGCGTTTCGTGTTCAACAGCTGTTATAAGCAAGTATGTCAAAAAGCGTCTTCGCTCTTTCGCACACACTAAATAATAATAGTTAAAAATGGGACGAATGGTGCCGTGCCATTTCGTTGTGATTGTAGAAGTGCGCCAATATAGGTACACACGTGCATTATTCAACGGAATTCGAATAAAATATTTGCCAGATGGGTTTTCAAACTTTGACAAAGGATAAAACAGTGGTGACATGTGGTGAAAATATGAATAATACATTTTTTATTAAAAAAAACGTTACCGGACAGCAAAGTGCACATAAGATTTTTTACTCCAAATATGCTAAGGAATAGCTGGTTAAAGTTTGTCGGGTACGTGCCGATACACCCTGTATACACCACCTATGTTTCCATCAGTGTCAAAAAGTCAAAAGTCAGTGTCATCAGTGTGAAAAATTCTGTTTCTTGAGCCTCGTCATCCATGCATACACGGAAATACTCTTTTTCATCATTATTTATTGCATTGCATACTAATGTATCACAGCTCTGAGCACTGGGATGGTTGTGTTTAGTTCCACAGAAAACATGGAAATTATACCCAGAGGGACGCAAAATGGACTTGAGTCTACATTCAAATGTTTACTTCCATAGAAAGCGTAATAATGTTAGAGGCAGAAAGACAACGGATTTGAGTCTCAATACTAGTAATGCAACTAAAGCATAAAGATACAAGTCCAATGTACATCTTTATGCTTCTACGATGTAATGGTTCTTGCATCCTTATATATTTTTGAAAATACCATAAATATTCAAGATAGGGCTTGCATCTTTCTGCCACTAATGAACATGATAATTTACTTCATGTCTTCATCAAAAACTCATTTCTTCGAAATTTGGACTTGCATCCGTATTCTTCTCGGGTACAGATGTACTAATTTGAAAACATTTTCCTTATTATACAAGTATCGATGAAATCAAAAAATGTTTCTTTTAAAAATCCTTGATTTTTAGCAAGCTCAATTAATTAGTCATACTATTTATTTTGTGGAACCAGTTCCGAACCCAAAACTGTGATATTCTGAATGCTTTCTGAAATGAGATGTACAACAAATAGTAGGTACTGTCTTGATTTAGTGGGATCAACGGTGACGAAGAATGTAAAAATGTATCTAAAATATATTACCAACATTCTTCTTTATCTGGTACCCTCTCCTATCAAAAGCATCTCCTGGCTGTCAGGGGGTCAATCTTCACCCTCCAACCCGGAATAATCTTTTCAACTTATCAACTTACTAACCTACCAACTTAAGGCGATGCCATACGTAGTAATGCAAAATCATGTGTTTTTGGTTTGAAAATTTGGTCGCCTAGAAATGTTTCAGATGCTTTAATTAAATACTGCGAGTAGAATACATCTTGGCCTTTGAAACAATCGAGTATATTTTAGATAACCTTTTTACAAGTCCAGAAAAAAATTATGTATAAGGCCTATGAAAACTACTTTAAAGTTCAAAATCTCCTACTTACGAACCCATTTTCGGTTATAATTTTATTGTATAATGTGGAAAATTAAGTTATTTATAAAATGATCGAAAAAAAATTTGAATATTTATGCCTGAACATCCGCAAAATAAAATAAAAGGCACTTTTTGGCCATGTTTTTTTCTTGCATAAATCAAAACAGGCGGATGGTGTTAAGCGGGAATTTAAACCTTATCGCCATCTACGTAAGGATTGTTATTGATAGCGGCTGAATTTAAAATATTACACGACGTAGTGCATCGCCTTAACATTAATTTGTCAATTTACCAACTTGCTAATGGACTAACCTACGAACGTACCATCTTACCACCTACTTACATATTGATTTGCCAATTTAACAACCTATATTATTACTGATTTATCTATGATTTTTAGCTTTTCTTCAATTTAGTAAGTTTACAGTTTACATATTTATTTCTTCAAGCATTTATTACTTTTACAAAACACTTTTGTGACTTTGAAACCTCTCGTATTAGCAACTTTCCGGTTAAGAAAAATGGTTGCGCCGCCTTTTTCACAAATAACTTGAATTTTAAGCCAAAATAATACTTTTTTTATTTGGTACAATATTTTTTTACATTTCATAGTTATAGTTATCTAGTAATGTTGGCCTCACTGGGAGGCGTACCCGTCCTGAGGCCTTCATTTTATAATATAAAAATAATAAACATAATACATTTAAAGAGAAATATATATATAATCTTGTGAGTTTGTGAGTGATGTGTGTTTGATATTAATTTTAAGGGTTACGTGTAGGTTTTATTATTTTATGTTATGAAATTTTGGAAATTTTACTTCTTTAATCCATTTTGTAATTTTGTGTTTGAATTTAATTTTTGTTTTCCTCAATTTTATTTTAACAACCAAACTGTTATTAGTATTGTTATTATATCTAGTTCGCATGTCTACTACTTAATTTGTTTGTGTTTCAAATAATATAATATAGGCCATTAAAGAATTAAATTTTTCTTCATTTTAAAGACAACTTTGGCATTTATTTGTAAGGTAGTGATAATTATTACAAAAAAATCAATTAACCCTTTTATCATAAAAAAATGTTGAAATATAAAAAAAGTATTTTGACTGGCGTAAATTTAAATTACAAATGACCGATTTATATTGGAACCCAAATTTGTCACGTGTAAATTAAAAAAAATTACCCAAAAAACGCTTTTTTCGATGTTTTTTTTTTAAATTTATTTTTCACTATATTAACACAGTAGATTGGGCAAAATTATTTTTTTCTATTTATAATTAACTCACAAAAACGCCAAAGTGCCTTTAAAATCATGCCAAATTGAATTCATTAAGGTTAAACGCAACGTTCTTTATAATCTACGCGTTCATAGATGGCGGTAATTTAATTATTTTATTAAAATACGCTTTTCACAAGTTATGCTTTGCAATAATAAGATGAATTGCCAGTGAATACGTACTATGAATATGAATAGTTAGGTTTGTCCGTTTAAAAACTCAATTCTTTCAAGAAAGGCGTACAAATACAATATTGTATCGATGATTCAATCTAATACTGTATGTGAATGCCTATATTTTATAATTTAATACATAAATTAATAAATTACTAAGAAAATATCAGTACTACAAATTTGCTATATATTTTTATGAAAAAAGTATTATTCAGTTGGGTTTGGTATTTTGCATAGACTAAATTAGACTAGACACGGCATATTCATTTAAAAATAACCCCAACACAATTTTGGTTTGGTTCACGTGCACATTTATGAAAAGGCCCACGCATTGTGTCGCAATGCGAAATGGGCACTGTGCATTGCGTTTTACCCTTTGTTGGTCAAGAGTAAACTATTTTGCTTCTCAGCTATGCTGGACAAGTTCATTTTTTCAATCACAAAAATAACCCAGTTCCAAATATTTATATTTGAATTATGTCCATATTACAACACCTCTGACAACAAATTCTCCTTGGTTTCGCTTACGAGTTTGAACGCTTGTACAAGGAGTTTAAACAGAGTTAGGTTGTTAAGTTCATCTCCATATTTGTGACGTACGCTACGTGGCGTTATTTTTAAAATGAATTTAACTAGACAGGGCTAATATGGTATTTTGGCCTCAAATCCAAATTTAAGTTTTCAATGAAGCAGGCCGCGCTGTCAGAGATTTTTTGCGTATTATAGCAAGTTTACAAAACCGTTTTGTAATATATATAACCAATCGCTCTGGAGGTTAAATATATATATGGGAATATATACAAACAATCGTTCGAGTGGTTAACCGAACTCGGGAGACTCGAAATCTTTACTACTTTACTGCTTTAGTACTTCGGTGATAAGGTCATAAAGCAAAGTTAAAATAGACTGGTCGGCAATGTCTTCATTCCAGACTACAAGTCAGTTGTTGGTTTTGCCCAGAATAGCCAGGAAGCAGGAGCAAAGTAGCTGATTTGTTAAATTTGATTCACAAACATCCAACTTGTCTGCCATTCTCTTACGTAAATAATATGTATTCACACAACGTTATAAAATGCAAAGGTTTAGGTTATTACGGGATTTTTCTTAGTCGGGCAGCTAAACTATTTAAAAACTTGATTGAAGTAGATCAATGTAGAGTAAAAAAACTATAACCATAAAGTACCTACCCACTTAGTAAAACATAAAGAACAGATGGAATAGTAGGTACACCTGTTAATGCTGTGTTTGTATTGATAAGTATTAGTTCAGTCCAGAGAATTTTTTACGAAGAATTCTTCTTCTTCTTTCGTATGGTGGGGGGTCAGAGGGGGACATCTAGATCTGCGAGCCATTTTAGGGCCTCAGGCGTCGCCATGTGGACCTCATCAATCCCGCCGGGGAATGAATGGAGCGGGCATTCGTTGACCACATGTTCGGTAGTCTGCACCGCACCACATTCACACATCGCCGACTCTTTAAGGCCCCATCTGTGCATCATGTGGGCACAGCGGCTATGGGAGCACCTTAACCTATTGATGGCGGACCAGGTTTTGCGAGGCAGTGAGAACCCAGGCTGTCTAGAATACGGCTTACGAAGAATAATATAGATTTTATAATAAACTACTTGTAAAAATCATTATGACTTGCCAACTTGAGTTGAGGCATCAAATTGTTGGTTAGGTGTAAATAATTTTTGTCAGTTGTTATAATTTTTTTTCTGTTATAAGAATTTCTGACTTGTTCGGGCTTTTACTTGACAATTTCTTTCTCATGTTCATTTTTGTCAATACAATTTCACAATCCGTCAATAATTATGATATAGATAGAATATTTTAAATTTTCGTAACGGTAGCAATAATTAATCTTTTTTTGTAGAATTATTATTTTTTTATTTATATATTTGTTTGAGACGGCTTAGTAAGCGTTAAAAAATAAGAAGAAGATGGTTTTAAAGGAGATATATAAACACGAAGGGAGGGCGCTAATATTTAAAAAAAACTATAATAATTAAACGAAAATTGTGAAAATATTTATATCACCGCTATACTAATGAATAGATGTTATCTTCAAAAACAACATATATATTTTTAGGAACTTAAAAATTTAAAGTGTTCATATTTCTTTGTTGTATATCGTATCTTATTTGATTTACAAGTCTTTTATTATTTCAAAAAAAACAACAGATTCATGTAAGAAATTAATTATTTTCAAAATAAAGAGAAATTAGATCATCATTCATGGATTTAATATTTACAATGCTCAATTACTCATATAAGAAAAACAAAATATATATACAATATTAAATTGTGGACAAAGATATATTGAACAAAGAATAAACGGTAATTTATTTATCGACAGTAAACTAATAAATAACTTATGAAAAGATAATGTCGGTTTATCTTTAAATTGCTTTTAAAGCTTTAAATCAGTCTCAGCTTTTATCTTTCAAAATATAACAAATAATATACTTAAGTATTTTACGGTCTTGTTAATCTGACAATATTCAGCATTATCTAACTTGCTTATCAGACAAATGAAAATACAATATCAATTTGGTACATTTGTAGATAACCTATTGTTTGGTATTTGTATTGGGTACCTAGTTTAGTTTGGAGCAAGATAATATAAAAAAAGTCGTAAATCTCTTAATTTATATAACATTCTGTTGGTTGACATGTGTTGTGTATAATAAATTTTATATTGGGATAACGAACATAAAAATTATTTGTACTATGAAAGATGATCTAATGCCTATAATACAGTCGGTTTATGTGAAACATTTACCAAAATTCTGCCTTTTAATACAATACACAAAGACGGAAATTTGCATACGTTAAAACTGATCGATCTAATATCCAAATTAATCGTTTGTTATTTTATAGATGATGCTGTCTAAAATCATGGCTGTTAGTTGTTGCCAGTTTACATCTAAGATCAAAGAACTATAATAAAGCCTCATTCACAAGATGAGTTTTCTAACGAACTATTAGTGTCGGCGTTATGATTTTGTAAAGAATTAAATGGCGAAAGTTGCATCGCGCTGCAAAAAGACAGCATATGAGCAATTCAATAAAGAAGCTACGCATACGTGGTCATTAACCTATTTTAAAAAGAAACTATTGTATATAATAGACCCTACACACTATCCGATTTCCAGAAACCCGACATATAGGGTTCTGCAAGTCGGATCGTGTGTGGGCAACACTGCCGACCGAACTTCACATTCATCAGGGCTGGATTACACTGAAACCAGACATATAGGGTTCTGCAAGTCGGATCGTTTGTGGGCAACACTGCCGATCGAACTTCACATTCATCAGGGCTGGATTAAACGGGCCCGGGCCTTCGGAATAATAATAATTCGGTTGGCGGTTCAACATATTGGGTTCTGCGAGTCGGATCGTGTGTAACATCTTACAATCAGTGTACCTACACATATTATGTCAAACTCATTTTTGTCTTATTATATCTCATCATGTAAAACATATCCATGTACGGTGCACTTAGAAGTTAGATGCAGTATGTATACATTGAAAACATTATATTCCTAGAAATCTACATTGCAATACATTTTATGTTAAGGCGATGCCATACGTAGTAATGCAAAATCATGTGTTTTTGGTTTGAAAATTGGGTCGTCTAGAAATGTTTCAGATGCTTTAATTAAATACTGCGAGTAGAATACATCTTGGCCTTTGAAATAATCGAGTACTTTTTAGCTAAGTCTTTTTATAAGCTCAGAAAAAAATAATGTATAAGGCCTATGAAAACTGCTTTAAAGTTCAAAATCTCCTACTTACGAACCCATTTTCGGTTATAATTTTATTGTATAATGTGGTAAATTAAGTCATCTATAAAATGATCGAAAAAAATTAAATATTTATGCCTGAACATCCACAAAATAAAATAAAAGGCACTTTTTGGCCATGTTTTTTCCTTGCATAAACCAAAACAGGCGGATGGTGTTAAGCGGGAATTTAAACCTTATCGCCATCTACGTAAGGGTTGTTATTGATAGCGGCTCAATTTAAAATATTAAACGACGCAGTGCATCGCCTTAATAGTGAAATATTTTATTCAAGTCAACACTTTATAATAGTTGTAGAATTTCATTGAAAAGTAACAATTTTCAACTGTAAATATTAAAAGCATGAATTAGTAACAAAACAAGTATTTTGTCAGAGAAGATGACGAGTGACGAGTGCATTTGACGAGAAAGCGCCAGTCGTGCTCCATTTGCTCTGCTCTCCACTCCGAGGCAAGGAAGGCCCCGGCACCGGCACTACGGCGGACGAGGTTATTGGTACAACAGCCTCTCTTGTAGGTCAAATTACTTTCTCAGTTATCAAACGCAATTATAGAAGAAAAGTAATAATTTCATGGAAAATAAGTTGTTTCTTTCAAAACGTACTATTTCTCTAAAATAGAGTTAGGTACTTACATATTATTTCATTATAAACAAGTTATTTGTACCTAAATGTGTTAGATACCTTCATCCTAGGTATAAAACATAAAGCAAGCATAATAAATTTAAAATAAATGAAAAACAAATTTAACAATTTAAAATTATGTAGCATACCTGAACTTACCTTCAAAATATAAAATAGATATAATTGTAAGAAAATGATAATGTTGAAAGGTAATACATATATATTGATTTGTTCACTTGAATAATATTTACAATTAAAATCGACATTAATATACCTAGGTACGTTTTTTAATTAGAAGGTAGATACTAACAAAATATCTAACTCTACAAATAGGAGACAAATTAATACCACGAATAAATGTAAATGTATTGCCATTTTTGTAGCGTCTTCGTAAACCCACACATTAAAAAAAGAAATAAAAATTCCATTCAAGCTGAAAATGTGGTTTTTGCTTAGCTTTGCCTATAAAAATCAATGTCCAGCAAGATCACTGGTATTTCCGACGTCATCATAAGCTACTTATCAACTTACTCCTCGTTCCCTCCAGTTTCGAACATTCACAAAACTGACATGCTGAACTTGGCCAGAGTCTAACGTCGAACCAGTGACCCCGATATCATAGTCAAGGTCAAATCGTTCCGTCTACAATTATTTCATCTTGAACTTGAGACTTGCGGATAACTTATAAAGAATACATCTAAAATAAATGTGCCATTGAAGAAGTATTAGCAACAGTGACAGAGTATGCAACTAAAAGTAAACTATTACTTTTGTAAAACATCAATTAAACCTTTGTCCCCTTGGGTATTTTTATACCTTTTAGTGTACGGTATATCGATAATACATAGTACCTAGAGTATTTTGTGTAGGTACTTTACAGTACAAACAAAAGTAGTTCTGTCTCTTTTTGTATTGCTGTGAAATAAATTATTTATGCATGCTAAAACGAGGCAACATGACGCTTTATATTAGCATTTAAAAGTTTACAATAAACACTTTGAAATAATTGTAATATTTTATTCCAAAAAGTCATCAAACTTCATTCTTTGCATGTTTGCAAAAGATTTGTCAAAGTTTGTGAATTTTTTACTAATTATTTTTATATAAAACGAAAAAGAGTGAAGCGAAAATAACTTTCTTTTAGTTTCGTGATTTACGAGATAAAATAATCGTAAAAAAAATCTCTATTTTTTTTAAATATTTTTAATTGCGTGTTTCTGTTTGTACTTATTTTAAAATCTGAAAAAAGTCTTTCATCCGGTTATAAAAGTAGTTAACGTTATACGATACGTTCAAAACAGCCAATTTATTGGAAAATTAATGTCAACCTGCAAAATTTATAAATAAATGATAAATCTGACAATGTATTTAAAACAGTGACGACAGTATTTACGACAAAATCACAGAATATCTTAGGGATTAAAAATACCTAATTTTTGTTGTACGTAATGCAACATGCAACAAAAACATGAATATATATAATTATGTGTTAAATCCGCCAAACGGCCCAATTTTAAAGGGTAAGCAGTCGGGTGTATTATGTATACTGTTTAGCGATGGTAGTCACAAAAAACGTATCCAAATAAATTGTCTTTCTCACTGTCATCGCTAGCAACCTGGATTCCCATGACGTCATTGGTCGTCCCGAAAGGAAGAAAAAGACAGACTATGTGGGTAGATAGTAGGTAACTATACATATTTCCAATGCAGAGCTTACGGGAGGAAATTTTAACGACTTCAAAACGTTAACTTTATGTACTACTTAATAATACAAACTTACTAACTAAAAAAAGTCACACAAATTCTTTGGTTTTGATTTCAAAATAAACATTTTGTGCTAAACAACATGAAATATATTTTGCACGCTTTGATGTAGGTACCTATAAGTACACGCGAAGTGAGGAAAGGTTAATGCCTGCATCCAAATTGCATTAAAATAACGTCATCCAAAGCAAGATGTCAGGAATTTACAGACATGTTATCGCCTCTTTGGTAAACAAATCACGATTTCTTAATTTCCATAAAAGCTTCTGTAGGTACTACATTGAGCAAGGACTCGTGGCATGTTGGCAGTAGGTAAATAACCAAATAAATGTTAATTTAATTACAGAATAAATGGAATTCACCGCTGTAATTTATTTAATCATTTAACTAAGAATATAAGTAAGTTATGAATAATGAATTACATTATATGAACCTACATCCTAGATTAACAATTTGAACAATTCCTCAAATTTCAACGTAATTTTTTTTTTCAAGTTCTGTGAAAGTTCTATTCAAGTTCTGTCCCCCTCCTTTCTCCCTTGCCGAACCCCCCTCCCATATGAATGCTATAGCTATGCCCTTCCTCTGCCCTACCCCCGGCGAACATTAAAATCTTCTTTCGGACTTAGGATCATCATAAATCATAAGGAAACTTCTTTTCCACATTTTGTTGTTTTATAGCCATTGTAATGTACCTACCTAAGAATGGATAGCATAGCACCGAAAGCAAAGTGTAATGCGCATGATGAAGGCGAAGCTTAATGCTAAACCACTATTTCGATTAATCTTTATAACGAATTGGTGTACATTATTAATACCAAAAAATATTTTTTAGTTAAAGTGAAGGTTTTCCTATCGTTTAGCTTTAGTAGAATACAAATAAAAAAATAAATTACTCAACAAAAAATATAAATGTTAACTACTAAAAAATATTTTTTTCAATAGAAATGTATGAATGCGTAAAGGAAACAACTTTTAAAAAATACAGTATTATAGGTAAGATTATCTGTGACAGTTTCACTTGATTATCTTTTTCGCTTTGTAATAAAATTATTTACAAAATAAATTTAAAAAAATAAGTTTTTGTGCTTGAAATCGAACGCTTCTAGTCTCCGTTTGTCAAGCGATTTTAATGCCTATTACCTACAATAGGGGAGACCCAGGCAAAGCGGATGTTTTAAGGGAGATGTTATATAAAACACAAAAAACTTTATAACGTGTAATGTTAAAAAAAAGTTTGTCTACAAAAGTAAAATAAATGAAAAGGTAATATTAATTAGAATTATAAAGATAATGTAAATTTAAAAACCCTTCGTATTGTTCACTTTGCCCGGGTACCCGGGCAGAGTGAACAAACATTCGCTGTCATGGCATCGCGTCGGTAGTGATGCGGTGCACCGATTGTGAGACTATTAGAGCATTCTAGTGGTAATTTTCGGAAATATTCAATTCATCCGCTTTACCTGGTACATTCGCTTTGCCTGGGTCTCCCCTATAAGGTATACCAAGAATATACACATTTTTGGCTTGTAGCTTCGTTTAGATGGTTTGGGCATGTAGAGAGAATGGACGAAGAAATAAGTGAAAGGAGAATATGTGAAGCGAATGTGAGTGGCAGAAGAGGTCCGGGACGCCCAAGGAAGACATGGCACGGGTAAATTAACTAAACATGTACTTGCGTCGGCGGGTCATGTCTCGAAATAACAGAGAGGTATGTAATATGTGTGAGATGATGTATGAATGTGAACAAAGCAAGGAGTTTGTGCCACGACCAAGTTGTTTGGCAGTCCATTCTCTCTGCCCAGCCCTGTGGGAAACGACATGATGGTTAATTATTTATCTATTGTTTCAGGAGCTTGAATCTCAATAACATGTTTGTGAATGCTGAAATTGAAAGGTCCTATTTTCTTGCAATCTGTTTCTCATTTATTTATTCAATTATTACATTCTTCTACCGGTAGGTTTTTCATATTCTTGATAACATAATCATAGTACTTACCTACTTACAAAACCGAACGTTTTTCATGTGCTATGTAAGCTGGTCAAAGTTTTCCTATTTATTACCTAGTAGAAGTGTTAAGTAGATTCAATGTATTTAAGGTTACCAAGTTTAATTTGTGGAACTCAGTTTTTATTTTATATGTTCAATAATATAATTGTTGAATTTATTTACTTATAATTATTCAAAGTATTCACTTGTAAATTATGTATTATCAACCTGTTCTATTAATTTATATTATTTTGATGCCATCTGCACTTTTAAAACTGGTTTATTTTTTTTTTCTCGTTTCTTATATTATGCACATATAAATGGAAAATTATATGTACCTTGTATTATGTTTACTTTTTTAAGTTTTTGATTATTTATTAATCGCGTATTTAGTTCATTTAATCATACCATGTCTTCCTTGGGCAATATATTATTATTGATACCGCATTGTGGTAGAAAAGCCATATTGCAAAGCAGTAGAGAATTATTATTGCGTTGTGCGTATTTCAATGCAATTTTAGATTATGACGTATCTCAGTACAAAACACATCGTGCGGTCAGAAGTAGTGGTTGCGGTGTATTCCTCACAGACCTATGCTTTTACTCGATTCTTAGTTTAAAATAGCAAATATATTTGAGGAATTAAGTACCTACGCATCAACCTTCCTGAAATAAGTACAACTCTATGACACTTTTTCGTATGTTTAAATTGATAAAAATGAATATAATACATATCACTTCCTTATTTACCTACTTCCATGCGTTACATATTCCACGCGATGTTTATACACATGCATTTTTCATAATGTTTAGTAATAGTTACTTACCTACTATGTTTTCCGACAAATCAAATTGCAACACGCCACACAATCATGAGAAGGGAGATATTCATGTCATTTTATCTCAATTACTTAAAGAAATTAAATCTTTTTAATAATATACAATGTAATCTTATCTATTTGTTGAATTGCGATTGTATTTGATTGCTAAAAATATAATATCAGGGCCGTATTTAGGCACACGCTACTCAGTCTAGGGGTCTACAGATTCCAAATTCGGCCCCGGGTAGGACCGAAGTAACCGAAAACGGCGCGAAACATCCCTTTCCTATAATTCGTGGTACGGTTCACGCTTCTTGTCCTGTTTATACGCACCCTTAGGTAGTAATTACCTACAAATATTTAGTATTATATTCAACCGTGATGATTCGTGCTGGACAAGAAATCTTAACATGAAATCGTAATGTAAAATGCTCTGTGCAGGCGCAATTGCGCGCCGACTTACCAAGACGCCAAGGAGCCAAGGTTCCAAGGCGCTGATAATAGCGCCCTTGAGGTTTTACAGTCGCCGGGCAGGGCTCTGTCAGTGACGGTCCCATTCATGCGAAACTGGAGCAGTCCGCTCCAGGCGGCCGATTGCCAAGGCGCTGATGTATTCAAAATGATTTACCAAAAAAAGTTACATTGTTTATAATATTATATAATTCCCAAATGAGTTTCAAATTCCCAAATTATTTCCATTCCAGCACCCAGCGCCACATAACGCTTACTCGGGCGACAATCAAACCCGTAAAACGAGACCACGAAACATTTTTCTATGATCTGAGTTCCCTACTGAACTACTGACGTTACTGATGACTCTCGTTTTATATTTTGTTTGAACGAATAAATCATACGGTATGGGAAAGGGAGATAGAATCCGCTGTTCAAATACCTCACACATAATTGTCACTTGCCTATGTACCTGTGGACCAGAGACCAGACATTACGGATTCTCCGCGGGAAATCCTACGGATATTCGCGTAACAGTTGACCTAATAACTGCATACATACTTTTGGAGAAAATAGAGGTAGTTAACTAGGGTTGCCTGAAGTTAGCAGTGTCAGAATGACTAAATGACCACATATATCAGTATTTTATAATCGTATACTTAAATCAGGCGAAAAAGAAGAACGAGAAATATTGCAGATTACTATTTTTTTTAATCATTAAGGCAATGTCAACCTCAAATGTTTAGGCATAAATATTTAAATGTTTTCCGATCATTTTATGAATAACTTAATTTGCCACATTATACAATAAAACCATAACCGAAAATGGGTTCGTAAGTAGAAAATTTTGAACTTTAAAGCAGTTTTTATAGGCCTTATAAATTATTTTTTTCTGGGCTCAAAAAAAGACTTATGTAAAAATACTCGATTATTTCAAAGGCCAAGATGTATTATACTCGCGGTATTTATTTAAAGCACCTGGAACATTTCTAGGCGACCAAATTTTCAAACCAAAAACACATGATTTTGCATCACTACGTATGGCATTGCCTTAAATCGCACTGCCTTAAATATGAAAATAATATTCAGTATTACAAACGTATATGGAGTTCCTCAAAAGGTGAAAGTCGTTTTCAGTTAAATGACTTAATAATTATTAAATAATTTACATTTCGTAAAATTTACCACTGTGCGTAGGTTTGGTATCCAAAAGCGCACGTGATTTGAAAATGGTTTTAGACTCGTCGTCAAGTCAAAGGTAACGATGTTCTGTTCAATTGCTTTGTTTTACAAAAATGGCAAGGACACTATTTTATGCTTGTTTTTCATTTATGTGTATAATTATTAGATAAATCAACTATTTTATTTTTATTGATTACTTTACGAAACAGTTTTCTGTCATACAAACCTTACTAGGTATTTTACCTGTTCTGCGATCAACATATGTTACAATATTATTGTTTTACATTGTTCTTCTATGGTGGTTTGATCCTCTAATTCTAATATTAAATTATAATTGTATATAATGGGAATTTTAAAAATCAACGCCCGGAAATTACTAGTTTCCCGGAACCGCATCACAGAGTAAGAAGCATAAATAAACCACTCTCTAGATCGATATCTTCGGGCTTTTTGTATGGCGCCATTTTGTCACCCCTTTAACCACAGACGACCACAGATAAAACGGTCGTTTGGTCCAGACAGGTAAATATATGGTGGACCATAAAGAAATCTCAAGGTCATTTAAAAAAAGAGCAAACATAGACAATATACCTGCACCCAGCTAACATCGTTCATTCACTAGCCCAAAAAAATTATATAATAAAAAATACTGGAATGCAGGAAAAGGAAAATAAAAAAAACCCACAGCTATGCACACATCAAAATATTTTTTATTTTCAAAAAGACAATGGACAGTAATACAAAACAGGGTCAGTACAACCGATGTATTGAGCATTGATTTATCATTGAAGTAGAAGATAATACTAATATATCTAAACAAAACATGAAACAGAACAAGACACAAAAAAATAAAAAGTAACGGTCTCAACTAGGAATCGAACCCAGGATTTCTGTCTTACTGCAACAACTTAATAGGATTTAATTTGACCTTGCACAAAAATACAAGAATATATACACAAAATAGCACTAGAAGTTATTCAAGTTCTCCTGCAAGGGTTTCATATAATTTTCACAGCTTTGTCGTCAGCAAACATCATTGAAAATACTGGTACTTACATGATGTAATTCTGGAGAGGTTTAAATGAACTTGTTTGATGTAATCGTGGCTTTGTTTAGCAATTTTAGTCTCCTAATACGTGGTATAAGATCGCGTCGGAATACGGATAGGTCTGAAAAGGAAAATTAACCAAATTATTAGCCAATGAAGTACATTCAGGAATCATGAACATTGTATCAAAGAACGAGAGGTTAGTACCTGTATTTAACAACGTGATCGGGTCCTTCTTTCAATTGGTGGAGATAGACCGGATATTTTATGATGATTGGAAGATTAAGCGTTGGCAACGCATTATTTTTTAATCCCAAAAGTACCGTATTTTTTATTTCAATCGCGAAATGGCACACACAAACAAACGTATTTCTTGCTGCTTCTTCCTAGCACTGGATTATCGAATCCATTTGAGCAACCTTTAACACAATACGGCATTAATTTATCACCTTGAAGAATTCTAGCACGCAACATTATTTTTAGATGGGTGAAAGAAAATTCAAAATATTTACGCTAAAACCTTCAACTGACTTCAATCTGCGAAATGACGTCTTGGAAATTACCGTTATTTTTTTATCGGAGCAAAACACATGTTTAGCTTCTCTTTCTGTTACACGAGTCGCTACGGTAGAGAGCGAGAGATCAAGATACAATTTTTGCTCTGAGCCAATGAGATCTGAGCTTTCAGCCACAACAGCTTTGTCTATAAGAATTTGGGTTGAGGATAACTCCTCCCATCAGGGTTACAAGGTTATGCGAGAGTTATACGCCCCTGGTAAGAAGACGTCCGTTCGCCACCGGGGAGGGGTGGTAACTGAAATAAAATGCACTTAGTCGTTACGTATGCAGACGGCCTGAGGTTCAATTTGCAATCGTGAAATTACAGGTTTTATTCTGTTTTGTAAAGTACAAGCACAAATATTTAAATGTTTTTGATCATTTTGTAAAATACTTATTGACTTATAAAGTGAACCACCGAATCATTCACATTTTAGGTGATTTTTCACAAAAAACGGCACTATACCTACATATTGCATAGAGGAAGCTACAAGCCAAAAATGTGTATATTCTTGGTATACCTTATATCGTAGGTAATAGGCATTAAAATCGCTTGACAAACGGAGTCTAGAAACGTTCGATTTCAAGCAAAAAACCGGTTTTTATTTATTTTGTAAATAATTTTATAAGATAGCAAAAAAGTTAACCAAGTGAAACTTTCACAGATAATCTTAGCTATAATACTGTATTTTTTAAAAGTTGTTTCCTTTATGCGTTCATACATTTCTATTGTAAAAATATATTTTTTAGTAGTTTAGCATTTATATTTTTTATTGAGTAATTTAATTTTGTATTTGTATTCTACTCAAGAGAAGCGATAGGAAAACTTTCAATTTATCTAAAGCATATTTTTGGTATTCATAATGTACACCAATTCGTTATAAAGATTAATCAAATTAATCTATGCAAAGGTCGTGTGTTTTTTTAATCCACATTACGCACTATTTTGCATTTAGGCGACCTTCCTTTAACTGTTTATGGGGGATCTTGAGTTACTTAATAATTGCATGGAAACTATATTTTGTACAAATCTAAAAGATGTTTCTATAGTTTCCAAGACTTTGAGTTGCCACTATGCAAAGAACAAGAGAACATTTCCTTTTTTTAAAGATGCTACCAAAAGAGAATATTATTTATCCTCTCTTTGGTGATGTTCCGGCGACCCTACAACTATACTTAACGTTTTGCAAAAGTTTTATATACTATAATTAATATTATATCAAAATTTCTTTTTAAAAATCTAACTGTCTAACTTTGACATATCTTTGTTTATTTGGTAGTTTTATAAGTTTCTACACACGCTGATTTACTTTAATTTACACGGAGAAAAATGATCCTGTTAAAAAAGAGATAGCATGGCGATTTCCTGGCAAAATATTAGTCATTCAGAATAATGGAGAACACACGTTCTTTTCCTAATGGGATGTGGACACGGTCAAGCGGCTTGATCGCAAGCACGTAGTTTTTTTGTCTATTGTTGTCTATTGTTGTCTATTATTGTCTATGCTTAGCGGCTTGACAGCCCGCATCAAGCCTCTCCGTCAAGCATGGCCACGCCTTCCTGTGATTTCATGGTGGTCTATGTATTGTACTTCTATGCCTTCCTGTCATTTCGTGACTCGCGGCAAAATGGAATCTGTCAAAGACAAAGCGTTCTTGGCTCTTACGTTAGCTTTATGTTTGAATAAAATAATAAAAAGAAACGAATTTGGTGTCAAGAATGGTACAAGTTAAGGTACCGCTTTACCCATGAGCATTTGCAAAGTGTATTACAGGCTACAGCTATTTTTTGTATGAATATCTTGTGCGGTATTCATACAAAAAATATGTTTTCTCCATTGAAAATTCAGAAAATTATTTATTCTACAGTTTGATTATTAATGACCTTGAAAACCGCTGTCATAATTATTAAAAAATACTAAAATACTTCCAAAATTTTTAAATTAGATGGATTTCTACAAATTGAACACAAAAACAATAACTAAGTACCTATTTTATAACAATTTTATTCAATTTATATCATTGTTTATGATACGTGATATTTATTTGTCTATTGTCGTTTGTCTATTCCCACAAAAATATAAATTCGCATCAAGCCTCGCCGCAAGCACGTAGAATTGCGCAATGCTTGCAAGCCAGCTTCGGTACACGGTCAAAATGCTTGACACAAAGTGCCATAGACAATAAACTACGTGCTTGCGATCAAGCCGCTTGACCGTGTCCACATCCCATTATACATATCATGGCGGAATACGACAATATCAGAATGTCAATATCAAGTTGTTGTATGGTCACTTGTTCCGCCGTCTTATAACACACGCTTTCAACTGATACTTTGTTAGGAACTCTACCAATTTATTCGTTAAATGTCTGCTATCCCATTTTTAACGGAAAAACAAATAATTAGCAGTATTTTATATCAGTAAGTTTTTCTCAGTATTTATAGGCCATTACATTTTCTTAGGGAAAATATTTGATATCATCCAATTTCCTTGCAAAAAATACCCACGTAAGTTTATTACAAGACAACAACGCTACCTACATCAGTTAAAAAATATATTTCTTATTAATTGTGTTTATTATCTTTGTTTTCTGCTATAATTATGGTAATCTTTTACATAATTTTGCAAGTCAATTGCAAAATATGTTATTGATAATTATTATTATGACTGCAAAACGTTTCAATGACACTGGTTCTAATCGTTCACGAGGTCACATGATATTACAGTCAATAAGTGGTCAAGGAACAGTACATCTATATATCTATGTAAATAAAAATGGTGTTCGTTTGTTCAAAATCTTAAATCGCCGAAAGTTCTTTACCTATTACTTTGAAATTTTGACAAAACGTAGCATTCAAATACGCATGTGTTTTTATATACCTTTATTATATAGATGTCATCTGTGAAAAAAAAACAAGTTAGTCAAATATGCTTTTTTGAAAAACAACGTCATCTGTTGGACTATATATATACCAAATAAAGAGTTTTTAATGATTTTTTCAACGATCATTGTTAAGAGTGTTTGACGAATTTTCAAATATATTTGCCAACATCAACAAGGAATAAATCCAGAGACCCATTAGAATTTTGTTTTACAAACTTCGGTTGGTGGAAAACGCGCGAGGAAATATTTAAAAAAAATTAACGATAAAATTAAGATTTTTTAGGAAAGGCAGCCAGGAGACAAGAACCACCATTCTGAATTGAAACACTGCCTTAAATGGCTCTAGCCGTATTTGAAGATGAAATTTAAATAGCCATGTACTTCAAACCTACCTTTACCTATATCCTTCCATTTATCACCCCTTAGGCCTCACAATATACCCCAATTGGAGATTCCGTTGACGAAAGCAGTTGGTAACTCTTTAGCGGTATTTTAATTATAAATATGTACATTTAGTTTTTAAAATACGACAGCCGGATACGTGCATGGATCAGATACAACAATAAAGCGTGTTGTTAATATACATATAATAATACATTCAAATTGATATCGGCTACAGTTTCTCAGATCTCTCATCAGTTGGCTTGGGTCGTGAACAGCAAATGGCAAATATTATTATATCTGGGGTCAATTCAACCTCGCACTTTTATCTTTTAGCAAGGAATAATACATTTGCGATAACCTTAATTATATAACAAGCATCAGTCACCTAATGCCTAGTGCCACGTGATAATTTATGTGACTGAACCAAAGAGTATGGATGGACTGAACAGACATAGCATTAAAAATATTAGCTATGTAGGTATTTAGTTAGCGTTATGTTCTTTATTGTGAATAGGGATGGCAGAATAATAGCCAAAACCCGTCATTAATACCATGTATTATCTCAAGTTACAGGTTATGAAGAAGAGATAATGGACAACCGAGTCCTTTTTTTCATACTAGACGTCAAGGTTTTATGAATAGCATAAAGGATAAAAAATAATTATAAGCAATAATTAGTCGCCGCACGGGTTCAATTCCCGTTGGCGGCATTTATTTTTACTCGGGAGATATTTTCAATGTCTATTGATATTTCAGGCGACTAATTATTGCTTATAATTATTTGTTAACATTAAATTTTATTTACCCCCATTGGTCCGTTTGACTTTCAACTTTAAAATATGAGTAAGACATTTCGTAAAGCGCAGTTATTATAATATACGTAAATTGCAGTAGGAAATCGAACCATAAAAATTTGATGCGTGCATAGGCAAAATAAATAACTAAAAACTGTATTTTTGAATTTGAAATCCCTAAAAAACTTTTTTTAAATCATTTTATAGAATTTAGATGTAAAACAACAAATAACACATTATTTGAGGAAGAAAACAAAAAATAATATTATGTTACTTTCAATTAAAAACTATTTTAAATGATAAACTAATATGTTTAAAATACAAGGTTTTAAATGTAGAGCACAAAGGATAACGTATTATTTTTAAACAATAATTATTAGCCTGAAACACCTATACATATAAATTGAAAAAATCTTCCGAGAAAAAATACCTACATGTTACAAATTTAATAGCTCTACTGACAAAACAACAATGCAAAGTAGTGCTAGGCATTACGTATTACTTGTTACAATTTATTGTTTTAGCTTACAACTTAATATTATAATATTTAAAAATAATTCTGTAAATTATATGCGCCCTTGAACATAAATGTAATTAATTTATTATATTTCAGCCATAGATTAAACAAGAAAACAATAGTCTGACCATTCTTTGCTTAAATTTCAAATAGGGAACTGTGATTCGTCATCAAACATCAAATGGGATGACGTAAAAGAGACACAGCACGTGCTCAATGCGCCTGAACCAAAAGGTACCAAGTCAGTGGAGAAATTGGTTTCCATTCAAATCTACATAGAAGGCATTTCTAGTGGGTATTATCTTTCAGATCCCGGAAAGTTATTTCACTTTCATTGTTAAAGTCTTTATCCCGTTTTATCTTTATTTATTTTTTCTAATACAATTCATTCGCCCCTACCATATTTTTAATTTTTCAAAAATATGTTGAACTAAAAATCGTTGTTTTCATAAGCAAACAGGTATTTATCATGGTCTAAGTGTACTTAGTACCTATTTATGTTCGTTTGTAGAAATGGTTAAAAAATAATAATATCTGAGAGTGTAAAAATACGAACTTTAAACTTTTGATCTAGAAAACGGTTGAAAAAGCGTTACACGTAGTAGATATATACCTATTAAAGCTGTAGAAGTTAATAATTTGTTACACGCGTGACGCGTGTAAATGTAAATCTTTACACTTGTCCCAGAAATCTGGAAATGTAACACGTCAACCGCGTGTTTAGATAAGATATTTGAACAAAAAAATATATCGTATGTAATATTTCCTTATTTTTTTCCCGCTCTTATCGCAACAGTAGATCTTTTGGTCGCAGTTAGTGCACGTACGGCGTTATTTACGGTTTATAACAATACATGTCCATTTAAAGTTACTAATAATACCTTAATTCAATCGATGAATGTCGCCGAAGAATTACTAATGGATAAACAGAAACAGAGCTATAAATGGTAAGTACCTACTTACAAAAATAACGGAAATATTTGTGGTAAAATTGCAAAAGTTCATCTCTCTCATTTCTAAACTCGGTGCCGATAAGCGGCCGAAAACGGCGCATGTTTCAAGTTTCAACGTAACTAATAAAAGTAGGGAAAACACGAAAATAATATGTGTATTATTATTGATATTGTTTCGTAAATGGAGCGTAAAGCTAATAAATTAATTCTAATTTTAATAATAAATTAAAAATAATACATTCGAACAATGAATTGTAATTGCGTTGGAAACAATAAATAATACGTTAGACAAAAATCGATGGCGCTGCGATCGTTGTAAATAAGTTTAAATTGCAACACAAAGATGGCTCATAGTTAAATGAAAGTAACATAATAAACTTTGTAAAAAAAAATGGATTTATGTTGTTTCTCCCGATGATGTTACATATTGCAACGTCATTGATTTCCCCTAGTTTGTTTGAAACGAACTGTCTGGAACTGCCCGAACTGTCAAACCATTGTCAAACTAGAAAGTAAATAAATTTGAATGTGAAGGACAAATTTCAAATACAAAGTGAGTAACTTGGTGTTGCCATAAAATTCTAGAATATAATGTTACAAAAATTCAAGGTTTTATTTTACGTGATAGTATCTCAGTGGAGAAATTTATCATCCGAAATATTCTCAGCTTATAGAATATAAATATAAATCTGGGTAAATATCATAAGTAAATATTAAAAATAAACAGTACCTACTTGGCGTTAGTTACCTACGTAACAAAGCCTACGTTGCAACCACTCGAGCGATATTTGGCATATTATGGCAAATTTGCAAAAGCGATCGCTTGCGACAAATTTATGGAACCTAAAAATATGGGTTAGACGGCGAAATCTAGGTGGATTCATTGACTTTAAACTGCAGTAAGTAGTTCATATGTTATTTATAGAATGATATTAATTATAAAATTGTAAATATATATCTGAGGTAACTTAAAAACTGTATTTATTATCAGATACTGGTCATTGTTCCAAATGTAATGATAACGGTAAATAGACTAGATATCCGAAAAATGGCCTACTCAACACTTAAATCCGTAAAAACCCTCACAAAACAGAAATTCGTTGTGTTTTTAATAAATGAGTATTTATTAAAAACAAAACGAAAAGGGTACCTATTCCTATACTATTAAAAGTTTTAAAAGTGATTAGTGCACATTATTATTCACAATCAAATAGGTAGGTATTTGATTTTATACACGTTTTCTAGAATTCAGTTAAGAGGAAGCTACAAGCCAAAAATGTGTATATTCTTGGTATACCTTATATTGTAGGTAATAGGCATTAAAATTACTTGACAAACGGAGTCTAGAAACGTTCGATTTGAAGCAAAAAGTGGTTTTTATTTATTTTGTAAATAATTTTATTACAAAGCAAAAAAGAAAATGACACAGATAATCTTACCTATAATACTGTATTTTTTAAAAGTTGTTTCCTTTACGCGTTCATACATTACATTTATGCATAGTTTACATTTTTTATATTTTTTATTGAGTAATTTATTTGTTTATTTGTATTCTACTCAAGCTAAACGATAGGAAAACGTCCAATTTATCTAAAACATATTTTTCAGTATTAATAATGTACACCTTTTCATTATAAAGATTTAAAACTTTAACAGTACTTGAAAAAAAAAATTACGGTGGAATTTGATGAATTGTTCAAATTGTTAATTGCTAGGATGTACATTCATATAATACAGTAATTCATTATTCATAACTTACTTATATTCTTAGTTAAATAATTAAATAAATTACAGCGGCGAATTCCATTCATATTCTGTAATTAAATTAATATTTATTTGGTTATTTACCTACTGCCAACATGCCATTGAGTCCGTACTCAATGTAGTCCTTACTACAGAAGCTTTTATGGAAATTAAGAAATTGTGATTTGTTTACCAAAGAGGCGATAACATATCTGTAAACTCCTGACATCTTTCTTTGGATGACGTTAACCTCTTAAGGACCACGCCCGAGTATACTCGGGCGGCCAGAATTATGAATTCATACTAATGAAATTTTTAAATTATTTTTTCACACTATGCACCACAACATCAATATTCAGTCCCATTTTGGGCCCGAAATGGCTTTTATATGAGGATATATACGAGTATTTTGAGTAAATAAAATTCATTGATAAAAAAAAACTATAAAAAAGGAGTTTTTTTCCATTTTTAATTTTTAAATGATTACTGAAGGGGTTAATTTAATTACAAGAAAGCAAAAAAGTTAATCAAGTGAAACTGTCACAGATAATCTTAGCTATAAAACTGTATTTTTTAAAAATTGTTTCCATTACGTGTTCATACATTTGTATTGAAAATATGTTTTTTTTAGTAGTTTATATTTATTTTTTTATTTGTATTCTACTCGAGTGTATTATAACCTTCAATTTATCTAAATCATATTTTTTGGTATTCATAATGTACACCAATTCGTTATAAAGATTAATCAAAATAGTGATTTAGCATTAAGCTTCGCCTTAATGTAATTAATTTGCTACCGAGTAGCTTAACCATCAGCTGCGTATTTTATAAAATCAAAATCGTCACCAACAGCATATACGAAGTGACAATTTTAAAGGTGACCGCTCAATGCATTTAAAAACAGATAACACAAAAATTTAAATGACGTTTGAATTTAATATGTATTATTTTAATGAGAATTTGCTAACTTTACTAAAAAATGACATTCACATTTAATGAATGAAAACAATAAACAAAATGAAAAGCTGAATGTGTAAAATCGATTATCGTTGTAAAAAAACTTATGTAGATAGTTGTGTATGATGGTTGCCCTTTTATCTTATGTATAATTGTTTATATTTTTAAAAAGTTTTATAGATAGGAATTTCTTTAGTAACATCAGCTGATGTTATTTATACATAAACAATATTTCAGGGAATATCTATATATTAACCTTTGACAAACTTCATCCGAGTACCTAATTATTCTGTGCATAATAATATGCGGGTTTTTTTTGCTACTAGGCCCTGCGGCGGCATTTTGATGGGCTTCGCTCAATTTAGTAAAGTTCCATGGTAGAAGAGTTTAGCACCTTTGTTTGTATAACAGAAAATTGGAAGGAAAATTTTAGTTAAAACATTTTCTTTTTGACATTTCATATCGGGGATGCTGTTTGAAAACTTCAACGGTTCTTTATTAAAACAACAGAGGGCGCCACATTTGTTTACAGCAGTCCTAAACTGTACCGTAATTGAGATAATAATGCTAATCAGATCAGATATCAAACTTCAGATGTTAGAAAAAAGCACGAAAGCAAACGGAATAATGATTTTATAAAGAAAGCAATAATATATGCCCACACATTTCAAATAATTTATTGTCTGGTAAAATATATTAAGGGTAGGTACCCTTAATATATTTTACCAGACAATAAATTATTTGAAATGTGTGGGCATATATTATTGCTTTCTTTATAAAATCATTATTCCGTTTGCTTTCGTGCTTTTTTCTAACATCTAAAGTTTGATATCTGATCTGATTAGCATTATTATCTCAATTACGGTACAGTTTAGGACTGCTGTAAACAAATGTGGCGCCCTCTGTTGTTTTAATAAAGAACCGTTGAAGTTTTCAAACAGCATCCCCGATATGAAATGTCAAAAAGAAAATGTTTTAACTAAAATTTTCCTTAATATATTAAGCTAGGAAGATAGATACTTAATCGCTTATCTGGATTTGAAAATATTGTTCTCCACATCCATATGTTGTAATTTTGAGAAGTTCACGCTAGTACCTATCTACTTGAGTACCTTCTCACAAGGGGAATTGAATTATTTATGTTGTCTATTATTGAAAAAACAGTTCACTTAAACATTTACTAAATAATATATTATACTAGACACGAAATATATCTCTCTAAACAAGATAAGACAAATAGACAGATTTGATCGATATGTCAATGTGTGGTCTAGTTCATAATACACCTTACGAAAATTTACGCCTTTAAGAAAATTTATTGTTAAGCAAATCAAATGAATAATATTGAGGTTGATAATAGAAAACAGGTAGGTACATAATTATTGATAGGCATTCTAAATTTAGAAGATCAATCGGTTGGAAAATTTCCTAGTAATAAAATTTGTTTTTACAGTTATTACTTTTTTGGAGGGTTTTGGGATGGTTTTTTAGGCGGTTAAATAGATAAGAGCACCATGCATCATTCACATACATTAGTAGATATATTACACAGGGTGTTAAGGGACGTACTTGACTTATTTTAACCAGTGATTCCTGACATCATTTGGAGTAAAAATGTAAATGTAATTTTGGAATCGGGCGACTTTTTGTTGGGTTTTTTTTTTTTCTAAACCTATAATTTTTACTGGTCACTCAGCCTAGTAACCGACCAACCCCTCACCCCGATCCTAACTTATTTTTTCATGTTTTAAGTTGAAAAAGATTTTAATAAAACATAAAAAATGTAACCAGGTTCCAAAATTTCATTGACATTTTTACTCCAAATAATGTCTGGAATCACTGTTTAAAATAAGTCAAGTACGTCCCTTAACACCCTGTTTATATATAAATAATATATCTTCTACTGCCATATTACTACCTATATATTTGCTGCACATTCCAGAGTGGAAGATACTCTCAGTATCACCCTGGTGTAAGATCACCATTCAGAATTGAAACTTTGCTTAAAATGACTTTAGCCGTGTTTGGTGAGCAGATCTGACAGCCAGGTACTTCCCCACCTTTATCTTCCCATCTCCTTCCCCTCCCCACTACCTTCAGCCTCACAACACACCCCAATTGGGAATGCCATAGTCTCACTGGCTCCAGAAAGATTTCTCACGGTTGGGAGCAGTTGGGACTCTTGTGCGGTATTCACATAAAAATAAAAAAAAGAACAGTCGGAGATGTTCCAGTAAGACATCCATGAGTACCCATAATCGCTTAATAGTACCTTTCCCGAACCTCTTCTCTTTTCTTTCCTTAAAAAAAACCCTCCACAAAGCATACCAAAAGATGATATAGACCCTGAGGGAAATTATTTTCCTTAGTTAGTTAAAATTTTGAAACATAAATGAATCATTAATTTTCTCAACTGTCGGAATAAAATCAAATAATAGGTTCTTTAATAATGTGATTAAATTTGTGTACCTACTTATTTCATGTGTTTAAAAACATTTTTCTTTATTTTCAGATAACTTCACAATGGAGACACCGGGCCTCACAAATGGTTACCACGATGATACCACAGAAGAAGTGAATATTGCTAAGGTAAAATTAGACAATTATCCTTCTCCTAAGTACTTACTTCAGAATTACACACATCTCTTTATCCGAAATTCGTTTATAAGTAGTTTTACCACACTCAAATTTAAATACATCTATATTTTTAATGCATTCAGTTTATTATGGTTCCTACCTGTCTGTCGAATCAAAATGAAAGATTAAGGTGGTTTTGATTCAATTCACTGCCATTTACCAGAGTTGGTATCAGAAATCCGTTGTGGACAATGACTTAAGAAAATACCCTAGTTTAAAATACTCTTGCTTCCTATGGTATTTAACTGCTGAGAAATTTTATTTAATTTTGCTTCACTTGGTATGAGAGATCAACTTTTTTCAGATAGAGTTAAGTAGATTGTACCTACCCTACCCAGTAGGTTAAAAAAATTAGCATACAATCACTGAAAAGATATTATTCTATGCATAGAATCAAAAATACTAATTTAAGTTGTCTGTGCTTCCTTCGTGAAATCTGGTTCAATGAATTTAAATTTACTTTAAATATAAATATGATTGTTTAAAGATTTCAGAAACAATTACCTACTTATAGTATAATATTTTAATTGCCATTTTCAAAATTGGACCTGATTTGTCAAGAATACAGACTATCTCATGACTTTTTCACGGGTCTGCGCTAGTACATTATAATCTTAAAATACATTTCTTATTCTAGAAATTAATAATAATTGGTTCTAAATGTTTTCATTACTATGGCAACACAAAGCTATTCTCAAAATCAAAAAAAAAATTGCACTCATTTTCTAATTTCGAGTTTGAAGTACTCTAAACAAACAAGGGAAAACAATGTAACTCTGTTTTTAAAACTTAAATAAAATATTAATACGAAGAAGCCATTGGCTTTGAAACATGTGGATTATTTTATTAATAAAGTGTTGTATACAAATTGATTTGTTTGATCTGAGAATTAGATTAATCAATGTAGCGAAATAATAACAAAGTTTTAATATAAAAGGTCTTAGAACATAACTAGAAACATCTTCTTTAGGAATTGGAAATAATAATGCACTGATAATGATAATAATAATGATGACCATTGCGCTCTTTTAATCATTTTCCTGTAAGCCGTCTTGGTATTGCCATATAAAACCTTTTAAACGATAGTAGCAATATCAAATTTTTTGTACTTTTAAGGGCCTTACAAACCACTCAATTTGGTTGATTAAACCGTTGTGTGTTAACTGTTGAGTGTTAACCTAATTGCATACAACACATCTCCACACGGTTCAACTTTACGTTCAACTCAACCAGATTGATACATCCAATCAACCAAATAAAACAGATGGTCTGTAGGGCCTATTAGATGTACCATAATATTATATGCATGCCATGTACTTAGGTAGGTACATTAAAAAAGTATTATCTGTTCATTTATTTATTTGAAAATAGAACCAATATCAAGAGTGAGAAAAAAGTTGCTCAAATTTTGTTTTGTTGTTTGTTGATTGATTGTAATGACATTAATGTATAACTGTCATTGTTTTATTAATGAATTTAAAAACAAGGTTCAGGAAAAATGCTGAAGGTGTCTGCTAAACATTAATAAGTAAATAAGAATGACGTTTATTGTATTACCTATGTACAATGCACTCTCAATTTGCATTGTAAGTTTTTATGATGTTATTTTTTTTTTTAAATTGCAGGTTTCTCCAACACCTACAAGACAAAAACCCTCAACACTGTATTCAAATAACGTTCCTACAGGTACATGTTTTTTAAATATTTATTTATGTGACTTCCACATTAATTAGGTAAATACTCTAGTATTAATTCACGGAAGGTATAATAAAACATACCGAATAGGTTTCTGATCTTTATTCTATGAAAAAAACATATATTATTATTAATCAAAACCAAAATTTTGCTCGATAATACTGAAATAAGGGAACCGCCGTCCTGAAAAAATATTTTGCATACTTTGTCTCAGATAGAAAATGCGTTTTTGAGTCAATAATGCAGAAATTTTATTGAAAACATTATTAAATACCTACTCAAAAATCATCACATCTCTAAACGAACTATACAATTTTCGAAGACCGAAAGTACCAAAATCCTTCTTTGATTTCTTTCCCAGAATTGAATCTTTGAATCCAATTATCTAAGAATGGCATTTATTCGTATGTGGAAAAAGAGAATTGACAAAAATGAAAATTTTCCAAACAAAAAATAACCAAAAGAAGTTTAAAAATTACCTTTATTATGTAAGTATCCAGCAAACAATTTTATTCTTCAAAATTATAGAATTTAGACACGAAAAGTCACACGGCGCATGTAACCAAGTGAAATGCTACAGCGGAGCTCTCAGCTGCAGGACCATAATAATCTTGAATATTTGTATCGCAGTGAACACAATCCTCCCGGCCGAATCATACACCACCTCCGATGCCCACGGGCGGGTGTTGCTGCGCCTCAGCAAGACTGGAAATGACTCGGAGATCCCAATGTCCGTCCCGGGGCTGTTGAATCGCACGGTGGCCCGTTACCCCGACAAGTTCGCCTATGCCTCCAAGAATGCCGGTGGAACTTGGGACAAAGTTACATACAGGTATAAAATATATTACAATTATAATTATTCTAAGAATTGACATTGCCGTTAAGCTTTATTGACCGTATTAAGTCAAAATCGTTTAAAAAAGAATTGAGATGATCAATTAACTGGAGCGGCAATTTATCCATTTTAAAATTGTTTGTGGGCTGCAAGGGGTAGGGTAGATACAGCTTGGCATGATTAGCAGTCGGTGGTGTCCCAAAACTATTTATATTTTCATAAACCGTATTTTTTTAATAAAACAGTGAAAAAAGTACAAACAAAGCGCCCCAGACGAAAATTTTATATCTTCAAGGTGAAACAAATTATGTCGGTTTTTGTCATTCTGAAATATTAAAGAACATATAAAAAAATATTTTCAATTATGGCAGTTGATTCAAAATTGGACGACAAAAGTTTGTCACGAAACCCTTCCATATTTTGTAAAATAGATTTAGAAAATGTCGAATATTTGATCATAGCAACCGAAAATTCTAAAAATTGCTAGATAAGAAATTAGAAAAGAGATATTAAAACCCCTTCTTTTTCTTTTATGTTTTCAGAAAGTTGATCTGGAAATATCCCTATAAATCGTAACCTATGCAAAATATCAATCAATGCGTGCACAAAGAAAGCGCCACATGCAAAAATTTTGCTAGGTTCAAGTTCAAATCGATTTAATTTATTTTTTTTAATTAATAAAAAAAAAATAATCATTTCAGGTTATTCGTAAACGTTCCCGGGTTACGAATAACCTGACAATATTTGAAAATCTCCTACTACCGCCACAGTAAGCTGAAAATGTTGCTTGTGTTGTGATGGAGGAATTAGCCAGCCGAGGAATTGAACACACTACGCCTGGGTGGGACCCAAACGCGATGTCAACTCGGCCACCGACCAATCGATAAATGCTGTTAATTTTTATCGATCAGACAAAATTCAGTGAACAAAACTTTTATCTTTTTTTATTAAACGGAAACTTTTAAAATTCATCAAAAAAGGCTTGCTGATATAGATGAAAGATGAATAGACGCTGCGAAGATGAAAACTTCTGCAATTAAGGTCGAACCTCAAAATTCTGGCTTTTTAAGAAAATGTAAAAAAGAACTTATTATTATTTATCGGCTGATTCCAAATTTTGAAGAAAGACTAAAGTTTTCCTCTAAACCCTTTTACAAAACAGAACAGAAAAGCGTTGAATATTTTTTCTTTAAATTTTTTTGATAGATTATTTGGCCAAGTGAACCGTACGAAAAGGCTCGTGGGCCACATGAAACAGGCTCACGGATCGCATGTTGCTCATCACTGATATAGATATTTGATCGATGTTGTGCCTATACATATATACAAATCGACGGTGATTGTCAAATGTGCAAATTTGTAGTTTTGCAATAAAGCTGCTTGATGTTTTGTTTGTGCATTTTTGTTTTTTTTTTTGAGATCATGATATTTAGTATACTTGGTTTTAAGTCACTTTATTGAAATATTTTATTGTCTACCGGTTTCGGTACCTCCGTACCACCATCAGGACTGTTATAAAAATTATTTTGTTATAAATATAATTTATATATCCATAAAGTGACTTAAAACCAAGTATTTTCATTTAATTTATTTAAAATGTCATGTCAAAATGTGTTTTCTTTATTTGAAAAAAAAAAAAGATTTAAAGTGTTTGATATCTTGCATTAACCCCTATTTATTTAATTGTAGAAATATATTATCAAAAACAGTAAAAATGCAGTAACTAAACTTTAAACAGCTCTAGAGCAAAACTACAAATTTGCACATCCGACATTGTTGTTCGGGACCGTCAAAATCATTATTGATTGACCGATGACCATGGCATCTCTGATTTAGTAAGGCTGTAGGAAGTGTGGTGAGGAATGAGATGAGGAAGAGGATGGTTGAGAAGTACCTGGCTATTCATATCAGCTCACTAAAAATGACTAAGGTCTAGAGTGGTTGTATGAACCGCCGTCACTTTGGACATTCTCATCAAATCGGCAATCAATTTTGAATTACCGCTGTTCCTCGGTTTGTCAGCATTTGATTAAATTTTAAGTTGGGTTGTTTGATCAGCTGCTGACAAAAAACAGACATCAAAATTAGATGAAATGTCAACAGGCCGAAATTATTTTCACCAATAATGAACTTGTCTATTGTTGTAATTAATGTCACTATACAATTTTTCCCCTTTCAGAGAATACCAGCAGAATGTCCGGATCTGTGCAAAGGCTTTCCTCAAACTTGGATTAGAAAAACAACATTCCGTTTGCGTCCTGTCCTTCAACTGCCCAGAATGGTTCATCGCCGATTTGGCAGCTATTCACGCTGGGTATGTTAACCCGTTGGCCTCATAATTATTAAGCTAAAAAAATTTGGCCATCACCACAGAATTAATTTTGTACCAAAAATTGCAAATCTGCATTATTGGTGTATTAAATCTAATGTACCTTATAAACCTTGTGTTTAAATGAGTTCATTACTTTAAAATTGCTTACATGTTGGATTAAGATAAAAAAAATAAAAATTTATAAAAACAAAGGAAAATGAATGGTGACATGACAACGATGAGAACAAATGAGCTTGAAATTGTTATAGCTATGTTTAGTCACTTTTTCTCACTTGACCTTCAAAACCAGAGAAAGGTCACGAGTTCTTAGGAGTATTTCACCATCCCCTTAATAGCTATATTTCATCATATTCGTATAGTACAAGGCTGCCCAACCTTTTTAACAGTTGGGCCAAATTGACGATTTTGAATCACTGGCGGGCCACTGAATACCTGACGGTTCCTATTTCCATGGGGGGGGGGGTTGTTAGAGAATTTCTATAAAACATAATTCCCCACAAAAAAAATTCAAACTGAGTGCTCCCCACAAAATATTTTAAATCCATGGGGGGGGGGGTTGTTACGGAACTTCGCTGAGAAAAAAAATTCCGCGCACCCAAAAACATCATGTGTGATTCCCCACAACAATTTTTCGAATTCCATGGGGGGGGGGTGGCTACAAGATTCCATTTCGGACGCGAAAAATTTTATATCAAAAACCGGTGTATTTTTGTTTGAAAAGTAAGTTCAACAGGTTGGATTTTTTCGTCGCTGATTCTCGTTCTGGGTAGCCTAAATAGCGATAAATCGCCTTCGTTGGCAACACTGGTGACCGCGCGCAAGCTGCAATGTTTGTTTTACCGCGGGCCCGTGACACTTTTTCAAATTGGCGGGTTTTTTGAAAATGGTTCACGCGGGCCACTTATAATTCGTTCGCGGGCCACAATGTGGCCCGCGGGCCTGGGGTTGGGCAGCCTTGGTATAGTAAATAGAGCAAAATTAGAGAAAACCATTTAGAATCTAGCAAAGTGAATTTGATGGAAGCCACCTCCCCAATATAGTTGTGATAAGAGATCTTTGTAACCTGTGTTGTTGATGAGAAAGAGTGACAGGCTGTACCAGATCTATCAGAGGTCCGCCTTTACATGGTTTACTCGTAGATTCACTCAAAAGTTGATGTTAGGGTTGCCGGTGTTGTTATTTTGGTTTGTCTGTCTGACTAACAAGACTTGTCACTACAATCTTGGGTTAAGTAGATGGCTCCGCTTATGGCTAAGTTCTTCTGCCTAATCAGTCCAGTTCATTAGTATCATAATTATGACAACCTTGATCTCTTAAGAATTGTTATCTGATCATTCTTGTCATAAATCTCGCTGTGTGATTGACAAAAAAATATATAAAAAAAAACTTACTAAGCCTTGCCTAATCAGCATAATTGAAAATTAACAAGCATTTTATAAAGTAGAGAAAATAAATAGTAGAGGTTGTAGGAATGGATTTGATAATGTAGTACTTGAAATGGCCTGGATTAAATGGGCGAGGAATTACAAATGCCTGTAGCTCTTTCCACACGTGTGCCATTTTATGTAAGAAAGAGCTGTTATAAATTGTAGGGTCCTTTTAAATTAAACTCCGTTGTTTGAGAACAATTTGAATAATTTTATTCACAGTGAATAGACACTTTTTTGCACAACATGAATACTTTTTACAGGTGAAATGCACTAGATACAGACAGTTACTGTATTCTTTAGGAAAGGTGAAACCTTTGATTGTTTAGTGGCAAGAGAGCGTTTTTTAAGAAAACCTAACCTAACCTAACCTAACCTTTTATATGAAAAACTGTTGTCAAACTACATTGACACAAATGCAACAGGCGGCAATACAGGAATTGTTCTTGACGACGCGACTTAACAATATAAATAGCAGAGGCGAGAACCTTTCATAAACAATATAACCTAACTTTCACAGGTGGCACTAATGGTATCTAATTGATTCAATATACTGCGATCAAAATAATACAAGAGCTGGAGAAACATCTCGTTCTTATGTTGCTGACATCACAACTGTGAACGGGTGTTCCGCTCTTATTTGTCCAGTTTCTCGTTGATAAGACTAGCGAAGAGGAGTATGTTAAATTGTATAATAAAATAATTTGTCGTTTTCAGTGGCTTTGTTGCCGGTATTTACACCACCAACAACCCCGACGCCTGCCACCACGTGCTGAGCAATAGTCGCGCCAACATTGTGGTGTGCGAGGACTCCAAACAAATGGAAAAAATCCGAGAAGTATGGCCCCGACTCCCACTGCTGAAGGTCGCCATTCAACTAGATGGAAAAATCAGCGAACCAAAGGATAATATTTACTCTGTAAGCATGATGCAGAAATCATTCTTCAGAATAATATAATATTATCTATTATTTAATGTGATTCAAATGCCAATGATTTCAATGTGTATAAATCATGTGATTCGTGTTTACAATCTGATTTAACTATTGTTAATTATTCTCTAGTGGACCCAAATTATGGCTTGGGGAAAAGAAGAGCCCGATACCAAACTAAATGAAGCCATTAAAGGCATAGCTGTAAATGAATGCTGCACTCTAGTCTATACTGTGAGTAAAATGACATGTTATTATTTATTTTTGTCAAATATTATATTCATGTTCTTCTTCTCAAGCCTTCTTATTTCCAGTTATGGAAATAGGCCTTCCTCGGATGTCTCCAGTTTTGCTATTTCTTCGCAGTTCTCGTCTGAAGGCACAAGTTCTTCCAAATTTTTATCAGTCATCAAGCATGGCATCAAAATGGCTAACAATTATTAAGGAGGGCTGATGTTTGAAATGGCAAATGTCAACAAATTCAAAATGGGTTTTATTCATTGATATATTTAGATGAGAGATGAATCGAAAAAATAGGTTCTACAAAACTAACTAAAACTGCTGAATTTGGTCTGCACACAACGCTTATCCCATTCTAGTCGTGGAACAAGTTTTTACGAAACATTAGTAGGAAGTAGCGCCTCTAATTATAGCTCTATGGACTTATTGCTAATTTGTAATGGAAGTTAAAATACCTGGTACATTCTAGAATCTAATATAAATTTACCATGTAAATTGGAGTGTGGCAATGAGGCAACGACTAAAGAAGAAGTACCTAGTAATAATGTATACAACTAGTTTCCTTTTACAAATTTTCCTACAAAAGAAAGTCCTTGATTTTTAAAAATATTTATTTGTACATTTCAGTCAGGAACCGTGGGAAGTCCCAAAGGTGTGATGCTGTCACACGACAATGTCACATGGGAAGCTTTTGCCGTATCGCAGATGACAGAGGTTGACCCTGGAAATGAGTCCCTCATCTCGTACCTGCCACTTAGTCACGTTGCAGCACAGGTAAACTAAATACTGTATACAAAATAATAACTTTATTTACATTATTTGTGATAAAAAAAACTTTATTGCTCTCCAGTAATTATTTTCATAACTACGATTTCAAACAGACCTTTGCCATTGCCGTCAACAAATCTTCAAAAATACACGCGAAATTCAAAATACCGAACAGTACTACACTTTCACAATCAGCAATAAACACATATAATAGTCTTTTTTGTCAACATTCTAAATATAAAACAAAATAATCAACTAGATGTCAACTAATGTGTTACGCCTTTAGCAAAGTTCTTCTCAATCTTCCGCCTTTCTTTTCATCAATGATGACTAGTCCCTCTGACACCATGTCGTGAGTATGCTATGTAGTTTTATCATTAGTAAAAATAATATTATGAACCAAAATAAAATCGACTGATTATAAATCAAAATCCTTATTTTTCTTTCAACTGCCAGACATATAACTGGTTGGTTTGTTGTGATCTATGAGATTTGCATTTGGCGAAAGTTGCGTATACGGTGATAAGGATTAGGGAATTTTATGTCTGCTTAAAACGACGCAGATTCGATTTAATCAACAAGAATTTCTTATCTTTAGGACAAATGAGAGAAACATCTGTTGCTGGAATGAATAGACTCCCTGTCGCACCTGTGACTTTCTCATAAACTCATTCTACAACTAAGATAAGCCATCGCCCACATTATGGACATAACTTTATCAAAGTAAACATCCACATTACAACTGGATGACTAAAAAAATTTTTTTTAAAACAATTTTTTTTTTTACACACGAACACACACCTGTAGATGTTATAGAGCTCTACCTTTAGTAGGGAATTCTCAACTTTTTATTTTGTATATTTATTATTATTTCATAAAAGAATTCTGTTGCCTTCAGTCGGTGGGACAATGACATGGGGGAGGAAAAGAATTTTGTGAAGGTACTCGGATATCTGAAAAATTTGTGTGTACAAAATGTCAGATATTTTTTATTATTTTCTTTGGGAATTTTCAGACTTTTTAATTAATTTATATTTTGTAATTGTATTAACGAAATAAACAGTGAAATGACTTTTCCCTTTAAATTCTCTAAACAAAATGAATATGTTTTAAAAAATTCGTGTTCTATAAAAAAATTCGGTTTGTTTGGAGTAAAAATGTATGTAAGAGCTTTTTTCACTGACCATATGAAGTCCTGTTTCCACTTTTTTGACTCAACTCGACCGTTTTGCATTTCGTCTTGTCTGTAAATTTGTTTATACATTCTGTTTTTTTCACGATGGTGGCCGTTTTAATGGTTCAGTAAAGATTATTTTTTCAAAATTAAAATCATTGTGTTTATATTAACTCTCGTATTCGCATATTTTCAATATTTATGGTACCTACCTCCTGCCTGAAGAAAGTTTGAAAAAAGAATTGTCATTGTGATGTATCTTTGAAAGATTTGTAAAATCCTTATTTGAAATAAAAAATTGTTAGGTAATAAATAATAAAAGCTTTATAATTAAATAGGTAAGTATTTAAGTACCTACTTAGAAATCTAATGATTTGAGAGGAATTTTTGTCACTATCCTGAGTTGTCATGAAACCATTTAACATATCTCGGAAACATTGTAAAATTCCAACGTTGTTGGCACTTGTATGCAAGCATATATAAAAGCCCGAAGGTTTAAATGAATATTTCAAAGCTCCGTAGCTCATTGAGATGAGAACAATGATTGTATTGATCTAGAAATTTAAGACAGAAAAAAAAACTTTAGAAATTTCAAAATGCGTTCTTACTAAAGCTAACCAAATGAAATTTTTTACTGCTTCTGAATATAGATTTTCCGTTTTATAATTAAGATAATAATTATTAATCCTTCAAAGTAGTGGTGGTCCTTCCCTCGGGCCAATAGTCAATGACCTCCCAAAATTATAAGATGACCATAAATCATGATATTATGAAATATTGTACAAATCAAAACAACAACTAACTGGTCCTATTCTAATTTATTTGAAATTGTACTGCGAGATAAAGGGCAGCTGCGAGTAGTGACATCTAATGTCTTCAAATGGAAGTGTCCTTTCCCACGCACCTACGATTGGCTTGTTCAATTTATCAAATGTTCTTCTATGATATCTTTTGACTTTTTACGTGCCATACAATAAACGAGATGGCACTATGTAGCCTTGTAAAAATGCTCTCGCATGCTGAAAAGAGTTTGGGTCATTGCCGTGAGGGAGACAGCAAGTTTCATTGTTGCATGAAACAATTTAGTATAAAATATAATATTTGAAACTGTTATTTCGTGGTGGAATTCCATTATAAATATATATAAAGAACACAATTTTAAACTTTTTTCCACTCGTTTTTATTTGACCGTGACCGGTTTCAGCCTGTTAGGGCCATCTTCAGACTGGTACAATTTTTGTCTTAAACTAGGGTTTATATACATAGGCAAATTACATTGAGGGGAGGGGTTAACATAATAGGTTGGTTTGAATTATGAGGGGTTTTTCGTGAAATATGATATTTCCCAAATAAGTATTGTTATTAAAATCAAATGAATTTATCTATAGAACTATGATAATTAAGCCCTGATATTACCCTGAAGATGGCCCTAACAGGCTGAAACCGGTCACGGTCAAATAAAAAAAGTGGAAAAAAGTTTAAAATTGTGTTCTTTATATATATTTATAAAATATAAGTTGTTTCGAATTCCGGAGGTATCTGCATTTGATTATTATAGATAATATCAGAGTATATCATAATATCAAATAAAGATAATTTACACTTTTTTTTTTTCAAATGACCTTCCACTTACCGACTTCAAGTGCCACCCCTGCTTCCAATATGGCTTAATTGTTTTATTGTCTCACGGTTTAAATAATAGCACTCATTGTGATTAAATAAACTTTGTACGCTAGTTTCGAGCTACAATCTAATCTGTTGATATTTAAATAATTAATCAGTTCAATAAAGATTACCTTGTTGTACATTGCACGACCTATACATCTTCCGATATGAATCAAAACTGATTCATTAACCGATTCATCAAAAATTTCTATTCTTCGCCAGATTACGCAAATCTTAAGATAAGATTACGTCGAGCAGTAAATAAAATATGTAATTAAACACTTGAAATAGATTAACTTAACAATACTTGAATAATAAAAACATCCTTATTGTACTTTCCCAATATATCAACAGTCCCGATGAAAAATGTTGGATTTGCAAAAGAGCTGTTTAAAGTTTAGTTTCTGCATTTTTACTGATTTAGATTTTTTTAAAATTTTTTTTATAGTGAATACCTCACAAGAGTCCCAACTGCTCCCGTCTGGAGCCAGTGAGACTATGGCATCCCCAATTGGGGGATGTTGTGAGGCTGAAGGTAAGTGGGGAAGGGAAAGAGGAAGGTGGGGAAGTACCTGGCTATTCAGATCTAGTCACTAAACACGGCTAAAGCCATTTGGAGCAACGTTTCAATTCTGAATGGTGGTCTTACACCAGGGCGATAATGGTAGTATCTTCCACTCTGGAACGTGCCGCAAATATACTATATATTATTTTAATTAATTAATTGTGAAATAACACAAATTAATCAAATAAAATTTATTTGCGCACGCCGGGTTCGAACCCGCGACCTTCGGAATGACAGTCCAATGCGTTACCGGTATGCGGTATCCGTTATGCGGTACGGGGGCTCCATCGAAGCCAGAGTAAAGTTGGCCTCTCAGAAGCTAGGCGTACTGTACAGGGCCCGCAGATACTTTAATAGTACACAACTGCTCACCCTGTACAAATCGCAAGTGCGCCCTACTGTCAAATTTGGCAGCCATCTCTGGTCTGGAGCCCCAAAATACCTGAAAAAAACCCTTGACTCTGTGCAGAAACGGGCGGTCCGTTTGATAGATTCCCCAATCTTAACAAACGGACTGCAATCTTTAGAGCACAGGCGTCAGGTAGGTATGCTGTCCTTGTTCTATCGGTATTACAATGGAAGATGCTCTGAGGAACTAGCGTCATTGATCCCTTCGGCACCGGTGCGTAGTCGGGATACACGCCAAACGCGCGCCCAACATTTGTACACAGTTGACACTTGTCACATGAGAACGGGTCGCTTCTACGATTCGTTCTTAAGTTCAACAGCTCGGCTGTGGAACGAACTGCCGGCCTCTGTGTTTCCTCCCTCCTACAACATCCTACACTCTTCAAGACCCATGTTCACTCCTTCCTCTCCACAAAAAGACCATCCACACAGCATCCCCAAAGATGACATAGGCCCTGAGGGAAATTATTTTCTTCAGGGCCTCCTGTGTGGAGTAAATATAAAAAAAAATAAAAAAAAAAAAAACACTGGACTATGCCGGTCGTCTCGTAATTAAATTAAAATTACGGCCGGTCGTAATTAAATAAATAGGGGTTAATGCAATATATCAAACAACACTATATTTGTTGATCTCAAAAACATTAAAATGCAGAAACGAAACTTTAAACAGCTCTATTTCAAAACTACAAATTTGGACATCCGACATTGTTCTTCAGGACCTAAATATGAATAAGAACCAACTTGTAGTAATACATATTTATATAATTTTCCGAAGCAATTTATGATATTGATTTACTACATACCGATTCTTATTTATACTTATTTCATGTCTCCTAATATTTTTCACTGAAAAACAATGAAAAGAACAGATTGAAAAATATGAACGAATGCATCTTTGAAAAAAAGTTTAATAAATATTTTAAAGCTCGATAGCTCACGATGAAATGAGGTATGGATCTGAAAATACGTAGTACCGTTGTCTTCCAAATTCAATAATGAAAATTCTGTAAAAATTTCATATGGCCAGAGCTCACCGTTCTGGGGTTTTTTTCTGATATGACAGATTTCCTGCTTTATAGTTTCTTTTAAGTTTATTTTGTTATTGATAGTAAAATAATATTAACATTTTTGTTTTCAGATATTGGACATTTTTGTACCCCTCATGAATGCTGTCACCGTTTATTTTGCTGATAAAGACGCCCTCAAAGGTTCTCTCATCAAAACCATTCAAGAAGTTGAACCAACAAGGTCAGTAGACCCTCTATTGATATCAATCCTATTGTTTGAAAACCTCAATGCAATGTTCGATAATATCATGATTCGTGTATGATATTTATTTTCTGAAGGGAAATAAATTTTAAAAATAAGTGTGTAACTCTAGAGCTGCTGTTTCTGCATGCAATTGCTCGTAAAGTGAGTGCAACCGAAATCGGTCGACCTATATTACTCAAATAAAGTGGTTTAAAACAAAGAAAAAAATAATAACAATGTCAAGCCAAAAAGTGTTTGCATTCTTCGATAATTTAATTTTGTTCCCCCAATGCTTTTCTCTATACCCACTCTTACTTACCCTCCCCCTTACCAAAATTCAAAAAGTTATGTCCTCAGCCTACTCCAATAATTAATATGATACAATTTGTAAATAACATCTGAAAGTATGTTGAAGGAGGCAACCTCATCGATCCTAGACGCTAATATACAATACTTTTTGCTTCATGAATAATGATGGAGTTTTACCTACCATTAAAACTCTTATTATGTTGTCTTGCTTATCCAGAATATATAATGTGAGATATCGCGCTTATTTCTCGCCAGCGCCGTCGCATCTGCTGCCGTAATCTTGAATTTCCCGCCTTTCTTTTTGTAACAACCTTCAGTTGTCTATTGTCACCTTAGCAGTTGGCGTCCTGAGACGCCATCTTGATTCAATTTGGACTCACCAAGCAGAGCTTAAGTATATTCTGGATAAGCAAGACAACATAATAAGAGTTTTAATGGTAGGTAAAACTCCATCATTATGTGTGTCGTTGCTTATCCAGAATATATAATGTGAGAAGTGTTTGTTATCGCTTGGTGACAATTCTAAAGCCAAAATTGTGACTATTACTGTATTGCTTGAAATAACTTAGTCAAAGACTGAGAGTGAATGGGGGGATTCAGCACCTCAACATTGAGAACTCTGATTTGCTTTTTATAATATTTCTTGAAAGTGTTTTCTGAACGCCAGTTTCCTCTTTCCAAAATGGTGTCTATAGGGCAGTCTTCCAGCCAACTCCTTGAGGCTACTGCTGATCTCAAACTCCCAGGGGAGGCGTCAATCCCAGCGTCCTTCAAAATAGTTTTAATCCATCCACCAATAACAGTTCTTGAGGCTGGTATTGCAGGCCCCAGTGTGGAAATAAACAGACATTCAACACCAGCTTCATGTCTCCTGTTCTCACTCAAGAACATAAGTTTTCTCAACCAAAATATAGGATCTATATTACGATCCTCTGCTTTGCAAAGCTTCCAACCAGACTGTCTATGTGTAGAGGTGTCCGTCTTAGAACCAAAAATTGGCCATAATATAATGTGATCATCATTGTCAACAAGATTATCAGGAGATGTATGTAGCAAGGTCAGATCATGTACTCGTCTTCCTGACGCCAGTAGTAAAATAACAGCACATCTACGAGATGCTTCGAAAAGAGTCAGGTCCTTTGGAGGATTTTTACAAAGCCAAGACACCAAGAGTCCTGGATCCCAAGTAAATGCTCTAGGCTTCTCATTTACAGAATTCCTTATACCTCTCATCACTCGCTTGACCAAGGGATGATTACTAGTCCTCAAATCGCCATTGGGGTCACACAAAACCGACACTGCAGACTTGTGAAGCGCTATGGTACTGGGAGCCAAGCCTTTTTTCACTCTTAGGTATGCTAAAAACCGTGCCAGCTGAGATCCCGAAGGGTTATTAGGACAGGTATTGTTAATGGAGCACCATTCCTTCCAGCTCTTCCATGCCATGTGATAAGTTGAAAGCGTAGATTTGCGCCAACCCGCATTCAACAGAGCTTTCTCTTGCTGTGACCAATCGTTCAATGCTTCACTCCACCCCCAATCTTCCACACCTGTAGTTGGAGCTTCTGGACCTGTTGAGGATGAAGTCCTGTCGATAAGTCTATCAAGTTGTCGACCAACATGGGTATTATGTGAGGTTGGTCTAGGGCTCTTTTCTTTAGGTCTGGTAACCAAAACACTTTTGGCCAATCTGGGGCTACAACCAGATACACCCCTGACGACTTGTTCAGGTGTGCCAGCACTCGTGGCATTAAGCAGGGGGGAGGAAAGATCCATGCCAAGGGGAAATGCCAACTCCTGCTGAACGCATTGTGAAACATCGCTCTCTTGTCGTGGGGATCTATCGAGACATACTGATCCACGACGTGAGCCCTCGAAGAAGTGAATAGATCCACTACTGGACTGCCCCACTTGTGAAAGACAGCTCCTACCGCTGGGGGTAGGAGGTGCCATTCTGGTAACGTCATCCCTCGGGATAGATGATCCGCGAGGCCATTGTAGCGTCCCGGCAAATACTGCACTTGTAAAGAGATTCTGTGCTTGTCCAAAAGCGCGAGAATCTGAAATGTCAGATGAAGGAGACCCATTGACTTGGTGCCTCCCTCGTTCCTCAAATAGGCTACAACTGTCCTGTTGTCTGATTGAATGAGTAACGAAGAACTTCTCAAATTCTGAGTCAGAGATGTTAAGGCATTTAAGATTGCTGTCATCTCCTTCATGTTGCAATGTCCCCCCCTCTGACTGTCTGTCCAACAACCCGACAGAGGTACATCGTCGATCAGGGCTCCCCAGCTGTGATCCGCCGCATCTGTGGTCAGAAAATGTGTTGGGCTGGGAACATGAAGAGTTGAAACATGATCTAAGTTGTTCATCCACCATTTCATTTCCGACAAGACTTCCTTCTTTATCGGAGATTTCTGCTGAGGGGTCAGCTTCAGCATTAACTGCAACTGTAATTGTATCAGTCGAGTATGGAGTCGACCTCTGGGGACCACAAAGGTAGCAAAATTCAACTTTCCTAAAATACTCTGAGCTTCTTTCAGAGTCCATCTTCCCTTTGTCACGAGGCCCTGAAGTGAGTTCCAAAGACCTTGTCGTCTGTATTCAGTTAAGGTCTTCTGATTCAGATGGGGGTTCCAAACAATTCCTAGATATTCCACTGACTGTGCTGGCTGACAGACACACTTTTGGAAATTTACCAACCAACCTAACCGCTCCAATAATTGAAGAGCTTCTCGTGTTTGACTGAGAAGGACCTCTCTGGTCTGATGAGCCAGGAGAAAATCGTCTAGGTACACAATGATCCTGATACCCCGTCTCCGCAGGATTTCTGCAATCCAATTTGTGATGGCTGCAAAGGCCTGTGGTGCACTGCTCAGGCCTTGAGGCAGGCATGTCATCTGTAAGTGAAGGCCTCCGTAATACAATCTCAGAAAGCAACGGTGAGCTTTTGCGACCGGTATGTGGAAGTAGGCCTGTGAGAGGTCTATTTTTGTCATCCAATCGTTGGCTTGAAGAAAGTGTGGGACCTTGTGGTGAGATATCAGAGAAAACTTTTTCCAAGCTACATCTAAATTGAGAGCTTTTAAATTGAAGATTGGTCTTCTTGAGCCGTCGCTCTTTTGAACCAGAAAAAGTGTTGATAGGAAGGAGGCATTGTCGCCAGCTCTTTCCAATGTACCGTCTCTCATCATCTTTCTTATTTCGAGTGTCATTTCCGGGGTTACTTTTGTTTTGAATCTCCTTGCGAGAGCTTGGCTTGGACTTATCAACAAGGGCTTTCGGATGAATGGTATGCGGTATCCCCTTATCATACGTAAGATGGTCTCTGGGGCATCTAGGGTCCGCCATTCTATCCAATAATCCTGTAGTTGACCGGCCCGAAATGGTTGATAGTCATCTGTTGAAGCGGCCACGAGAGGTCTGCCCCCTCGCGCCACGCTTCTGTTCCCTACCCCTACCCCTCGCTCGGGAGGAATACTGGGGGTCTCGCCCGTGGTCTGCCCGCCGGGGAAACGAGGGAAATGCCATCTTTTCCTTTGATGTCTGCTTGGGGGGAAAGGCAACAACCTCCTTAGATGTTGAAGGGCGGTTGTGCGCCGAGTGGCTACCCTGAGGTAGGCGCACTGGACTAAAGCACTTTGTTATACCACCCAGTTTCTGCAACTGTGCGGACAGTGCTTCTTCCCCAAAAAGATGAGTGGAAGAAGGAGGAATTCTGCTGAATAGCTTCCGTTCCACTCCAGTCTTACAGCTGCTCAAAATCTTATCCCTTCTGTGCTGAATGATTTCAGCTCGCTTTCCGCAGGTTATCTGCAAGATATCGTCAGAGTATTTTATAAACTCGGAGTCCTCTCCTAACAGGCTGTCCAGTTGTTCCTCTAAAGCCTCGCCTGACAGAGAACTTTCTGAACTGCTTCCCCATTTAATGAGTTTTTGGAGAGCCTGTTGAAGGCACTCTCTCTGCTTCAATGAGGCATGCGTTACCGCAGCCAGCATCTTTTCCATAGCCGGAAATATTGGTGAGGCGGAGTCAAATGCCAGCACCTCGCAGTTCACCTCCAGCTCCTTGAAGCCTGGATCAGCTACATATTCTTTTAAAGCGGATGCGTAGCGGACATTGGCCCACTCGCTCGAGTTGAAGCGTTGGAGATTCTCCACCAAACCCAGATGTGTTGCAGAAGGTTTTGGCGCTGCAGACTCCTTCAGAACAGTAGAGGGACCCGGCATCTGATACTGCCTTTCAGGCGACAACGAGCAAACGCTCCCAGATGCATGCGAGGGTGCCACTATACTTGGCGTGCTGACAGTGGCTTCCTGCGTTGACCTGTCCATGACAAAATCTTGCAGGGTCTTGACTTGACATGCTAATCTTTTGAGCAGATGTCTGTCATTCCGCTTACGTCTCTTTGTGCGCCTGCGTCGCCTACTATTTTGCGACGCCGAACCGCTAGATTGCGAGCTCGACGAACTTGTTGATATTGAACGGCGTCGCCTCTTTCGATCACGTCGTTTAGAGGTTACGTCATCTTCTACATGGTCCTTGTCTGAGGCCATTTTAACCCCGTGCACAAAATGAAGACGCTAATAACTGTCAAAAATGTTCGCACTATCACTTAGCACTAATTTTCATAAAAAATTACGACAATTTGCGGGTAGCAACAGATATTCTTTTCGTTAAAACAATCCCAAACGAAAATTACACGACCGGCGTGGGTGAAAAAACGCCAAAATTGAATCAAGATGGCATCTCAGGACGCCAACTGCTAAGGTGACAATAGACAACTGAAGGTTGTTACAAAAAGAAAGGCGGGAAATTCAAGATTACGGCAGCAGATGCGACGGCGCTGGCGAGAAATAAGCGCGATATCTCACATTATATATTCTGGATAAGCAACGACACACATAATACTGATTACGGGCAACGGTTACATTTTGTCTTCAGTAGAAAAGACTTGGTGTAAAACCACATGATCTGACTGTTTTTGAGCTTTATAGTTTAAAACTTTCCGCTGTACCTGAGCTTAGAGTGTTAAACTTGGAGCTTACATTTTTAATCTGGGAGCTTTAAACTCGAAACATTAAATTCGGAGTGTCAGGTTAAGAGCTATAAACTGACAGCATTTGAATTCCTCCTACTATATAACAACATTGCAAGCGGAAAATGTTAAAATATCTTTGAAATGTCGTGTAAAATGTGTAAATCCCATCGTGCCTCCTCCAATGAACATGTACTAACCTATTATTCTTATGTTACGACAGATTCTTGGGCGTTCCTCGTGTGTGGGAAAAGATCTATGAGAAGATGACTTCCATCGGAGCTGCCAATGGTGTGATTAAAAGGAGCATCGCTAATTGGGCCAAAGCACAAAGTACTAACCATTACAACAAAGCTTTCAAAGGGTAAGACATATTTGTTACTGAAAAGATAACTCACATAAAACATTATATTTTCGTCTGTCAGAATATTTTGTGTGATGTTCCTTGGAGATTATTCACCCCTTTCCCAGAAGCTACTTCTCTTCGTTGAATTAAAGATACATATTTTTTATCAAACTGTCACTGAAATTGTAAAGAATGGAGGAAGAAGTAAGAGATACTAGTAGATGTCTCCAATTGATATCGTCCAGGAATGTAAAATATGCCTAACGTGTAATTGTTTTGTTTGCAGTATCGAAGATAATTCTTATGGATACTGGTTGGCTCAGAATCTAGTTTTAAAGAAGGTAAAGGCGGCTCTTGGATTCTCAAACTGCAAGATGTACCTCACGGCGGCTGCCCCCCTCTCTATAGAAGTCAAGGCCTATTTCATGAGTCTGGATATGCCCATCATGGACGTGTTCGGAATGTCCGAATCTGCCGGTGCACATTCCTTCGGCACTCCCGTAGCGTAAGTTTTAAAGTCATGTTTTTATTGTTAATATAAATCTCAGGTAACTAATGGCATACCTCTGATAAATCTGTTGTTACCTCTATTTCTGTTGCTTGTATCGTTTATTAGAAAGAGAACACCACATTTCTGTTTTCATTTGTTAAATAAAATATTTTCAAATGAGTTCCTAAAGTTGGATATGATTTGAGATTTTCAAGGACAAACGTATTGCGATTAATTTTTAGGGTATTATACCGTGTTGCGCTACCTCCTTCTTTAGCCAACATTTTGGACAGCTTTGCAGTGTTTATCATCAGGCAGATGTTCTTTAACCTTTTCTATGCGTCATAAATTTGTATCACTTCGTTCACACGCGGGGCTATTTATCATCAATCTAATTTATGACTTTAAACAATAATCACGCATGGATTTTAAAATTTGTTTTAAAAAATACGTCGCTTATGTCTTGAATTATCTTTTCAAGTATAAATAAACAATCCGAACATCAATGGGACTTGATAAAAATTCGAAGTATATATTCATAATGTAACTGATATGGTATACCGGGCGGCCATGTTAATATTTCAAGGATAACAATACACATGCATAAACATACCGGAGTAGAGCTCTTCAACTGTGGTGCGATGTAAGTGGTTGATTTATGGGTGCGATGTCGCGTTTGACTGGATACATGAAATATTGACACACTTAAAAAGGTTCATATAATAAAAAATAACTACACTTAAATTTACAAAAATAATGAAATAATTTTTCTGTTATTAATATCACCGTAAATATGTATCACTTAATATATTTTTTTATCGTGATAAATTTTGAAACAGTTCTCAACGCATAACGGCAGAATCATGGCTTTCATGTATTTCAGCAGCTTCGCAATTATTATCGACGTCACTGTCACTTATTTCAAAATCTGAATCTATTTCTAAAGTAGCACCAAATATTTCTTCGTCATTAAGACCACGACCCGACATTTTGTATTTTGGCAATAAAAATACTTTCAAAAATTGATAAAAAGTCAAACTTGTACAACTTTACACTTGATTTTTCACTAAAAAAAAGTTTTAACCACGTATCTTTATTTGAAAATAATCTAACACTGACGAAATTTTATATTTCTTCAATAGTTTGAATGAATGTATGTAACTGAACTTATTTTAAAATATGATAAATCAGATGAATGTACACTGTAATTAAAATAGTTCATATCCACGAAAAATCAAACAATAATTCGATAAAACAATGTAATCTACACGGCGAGCGTCTGTTTGAGAATCTTATAAAATGCGCCTGCGCAATAACGTGTGTAAAGACGCGGGAAGAATTCAAACTGATTCATTTTTCGCTCTGAGTTGGAAGATCCCTTCAAATCTTTGTATCCATGATTAGGATACGCATTATGGATAAATATCGTAAGATGTCAGTAGTGTAAAGATGTGAGATTTTTTAGGAGTATAAGTTTTACCGTGCTCAAGCATGTTTCATACCCATAACGCCGAAGAAACTTTGCGTCGCGTACAGGGCATGTACAGTGCGTCGCAGGCGTGCGTCTCCCGCAGGGATAGGGTTAAAGTTGTTTGTTTTTGTTTTCATGATATAGGGCAATACAAATGGGAAAACCTAAGAAATTTAATACACAAAAGCATTATTGTCATTGTTTTGGCAATAATGGGCTTTGAAAATGAATTAGACATTATTCTATTTCAGTAGTCATGAATAAAAAGTTTTTGAATTTTCAGGTTCAACCTAGATTCTGTAGGCAAACCAGTTGATGGTGTGGAAACCATGCTGGGAAATAAGGATGCCAAGGGAGAAGGGGAAATCTGCATCCGAGGGAGACACGTCTTCATGGGTTACCTCAATGAGCCCACCAAGACCGAGGAGACCTTTGACAATGAAGGGTGGCTGAAGACCGGAGACGTAGGAAAGATAGATGACCAAGGATACTTATACATTACCGGCAGAATAAAGGTAATTATCAAAACAATGAACATCAATATTGGAAGGCTATGGATAGATTTTGAATGATTCATTGAACTTTGCATCGAACTGACTGATTAAAACATAATGCTGTAACAGTAAGGACCGGTTGTTTCGGAGAATTTGAACAATTCATCAAATTTCAACGTTAATTTGCGAGTTCTGTGAAAGTCCTATTCAAGTTCTGATATTATATCATTATAGGCTAGTTGCTTGACAGAACTGAAATAATAACAAATCTAGAAAATATGTTTCACAGAACTCGCAAATTAACGTTGAAATTTGAAGAATTGTTCAAATTCTCCGAAACAACCCGTCCTTACTGCGTTCCTTTTGCACAATGTCAATTTATTGGTCGATTACCGTTGTTGTCGGTGTAAGATAAATACATTTATATATGAAACTTTTTCAACCATATTCTGTATTTTCACCCACGTTGGAGTTCACTTTCAATTGTAACTATAAACACAAACTATTAGGTTAATTTTTATAATTTTGTGATTAATTTCCAGGAACTTTTAATTACCGCTGGGGGTGAAAATGTGGCCCCCGTCCTCATTGAACAGGAGATCAAGAAGGAACTTCCCTGCGTATCGCAAGCAATCGTTATTGGTGATAGAAGAAAATTCCTCTCAGTTCTACTAACCTTGAAGGTAACATGTTATAATACTTATTATGTAGACATATAAAATTATTAAATCGAAACAAAAGTGCACAACGTCATATTTTAAGTTGTTAAATTAAAATATTATAAAATTATTTTGCAGACGGAAATTGACAGTGAATCCGGCATTCCTTCGGATAAATTGAGCAGTGATTCCATCAGATGGGTTGCTGCTTTAGGAGAAAAGGTCACCACCGTTGCCGAAATATTGAGCGGACCAAACCAAAAGGTAACTATGGAAATCTGTTGATTGTTGTTTTTTTAAGAAAACAAGAGAGTGGTCATTAATTATTTATGCGTTGTCTGAAACGCTGGAACAAATTTTCCACCAAAAACAGGTTTTGAAAGAATGTAGAACTTGTGATTCTTATGAAGATTGTAAAATAACTTTACCTACCAATAAAATTCTATCACTTTCCCCATTTATACTTCACGTGAGCATTTCAGCATATGCTGACTGGGTCCCTGCCTGCCCCAGAGAGGCCCCCTTGCATTTCCGTCTTTATCCTATGGACATGAGCCCAGGGCGAGGGGGCCCCGGAACTCATGCATATAGACAGGGGGGGTAAGAATCATCGGACCCGGCCCGGGATGCCTTACATAATTAAAGCACCCTAGAGATGATTTTGTCAATCATCTCTAGAGCGTAATATGCGCTATACAAATCAACCAGTTTTTATTAAGGTACAACCTCAAGAGGGGGCCCCGGCTAGGTGCCAAAATGATACACGTTGAGAACACAGGACACATTTTACTTTTTTATATAAGAGGAAAATGTTGCTTGTTGTTGCTTGTGCAATGATGGAGGACTGGATCTGGCATTGGATTGAACTCGCAACGCCTAGGTGGAGATACAACACATTTGTCCACTCAGCTACTAGTCAGTTAAGCTGATGTGTTTTAAAGGTTTCCGTTTTAAACCATACAAAAAGATTTCCATTTAAGAAAATACTAAATTATGATTTCTGTCTAAATATTATTGGGATACTTTCCAAAGAAATAAAAATTGAAAATATTTTTTGTTTTGCCCTCCAACCTAGAAAAAACTTCGCCTACAGTGCTTTTTCCGTTTCGTCATATTCCACTCCCTGCACCCACACGACGTACCCCAATTGGGGATACCTAAAAAAAATTCCGTGTCTTTGTGAGAGTTATAAGTTATAACTTTTTTTTCCACTCCCTTCACTCTCGTCACTTGCTCCATTGGGGATGCCATATTCCACAGGCTCCGAAAAGATAGAATTGGGACAGATGTGAGGTATTCACAATTTAAGTATTTTTTTTTATATCTGTGTAGGTAATTAACTACACATTTAAAAATGATTATACGTATCATATTTAATTCAGTTTTGTTGGGTATTTTTGACTCAAATCCAAAATTAAGTGTTGTATGGATAAGGCCGCACAAAACTTATTATATTCAAAATAGACATTTTGTCCCCCCCTAAAGGCCACTCGGATACGTTTGCTGACTGCCTTTTGAGTGTTAGATCCGCCCCTGTTTGGAATACACTCTTCCCTATGGCAACACTGAGATGGTTTATAAAGATATGCATTCGAATCATTCTTTCTTTTATTGCAGATCATGAAGGCAATTCAGGATGGAATCACAAGAGCTAATGTGCAAGCCATCTCCAATGCCCAGAAAGTACAGAAGTTCGCTTTATTGCCCTGCGATCTGTCCATAGCAACTGACGAATTGGGTAAGCATTGACTATTTTTTTTTTTTTAAACTTTCAAAACAGTGTACATACATCCACAAAAAGAAAATTAAAAAAAAATAAAATAGTCGAACGATGGCTACCCATAATTAGGTTTAACCGCTCCTAGGCCTTGAGCGATCGCTGCCTATGTTTAGGTAGACGATTTTTTCAAATTGATTTCACTTAATTTTGAATTTTTTATACAACCTACATATATGGGAAAAACGATGATAGGTCGATTCAACCACAGTAAGCAGTTCATATATTTCCGTATTAATATTCAGATGTATGATTTTTTGAGCACGGGTGAATCTAAAACCGGAATGCCTAGAAACCTCCATCGTTCATTTTATTTATTTTGTAAATACCCCGCTCAAGTGGTTATATATTTTATTAAAATAATAGCTGTATCCCCACCAAGCGTTGGCTGTGTCTGTCTTTGCAGATAGAGAAACAATAGAGCATGTTGCTTTTAGATCCAACAGATGGCGCTCTTTTTAAATAAAATTATTTTATGCAACAGATGGTGGTGTTTTTCAAAAAAGCATGTTTTTACCTGTCTCAGGTGACATCTATATAATATAGGTGTATAAAAACACACGCCTATTTGAATGCAACGTTGTGTCGAAATTTCAAAGCAATCAGTGAAGAAATTGCGAAGATTTAAGATTTTGAACAAACAAACAAAAAAAAATTTATTTATATAGATAACATTCTTCTATAGTATATACCGTTAGTACCATAGACATATGAATATTAGTAGACCTGCCCTAAGTGATTAAAAGCGTATTATCCCCACTCCCCATACCGGTTCCATTGAGCCGGCTGGGCTCGCGTACGGCCTCAAGTGATATTTGAAAACGTGACGTCATCATTCTTGTGCGAACTATGGTCCAGGCATCATCGGTTCATTTTACGAAATAACACGGCAAAATGTTTACTTGTACTATGAAAACTGGTAAAAATAGATGCGAAAAAAGAGAATAAACCCAATTGTCGTATTACATTCCATATATAAGCATTATTTTATTTTATTTTAAGCATATTCACATCGTATAATTTGAATCAGTTGTTACTATCACATCGAGAAACGTCTGGACGTGAAACACAAAGCTGGTTGGTTGCTGGGAAGTAAATTATGAACATTTATAAAAGTGTCTTAACTAAATACTCTGAACTAACTATGACTCTGAATATAGAAGCTGCCTTACTTTGCCGAATTTGGACTTCGCAAATTTGTTCATAACGTGGCGAGTAATTTGCGCTCCCATGTAAAAATGTCTATTCATTCAAAGCAGATTTTACTTTTAAGAAGTAAATGGTGATATTATAATGCGAGATGCCTATTTACTGTCAGATTGATTTATTGACGAATCACAGTCATCTTCACTCCCTTCGTTCTTCAACAGTTGATTTTACCCCTCGCCTTTATCTTCTCATCTATTAATTCCTATGTCTGTGGTTAGTACATATTATAACTTGTTTGTTTTTTTTAACTTACTGTATAATTTAACAAAATATTATCATTTTTTTACAGGCCCAACATTGAAACTGAAGCGAAATGTCATCACCACCAAGTACGCCAGCATCATTGAGTCACTGTACACATAGCCATTTTAAACACAAGCTAAACACTTACATAATATAAATTAAAACACAGCTACATACTATATATGTACATACAAGGTCTACGGATATGCACCAACAGATTCCTGGTATATCAGTTTACAAAAATAGCATACGTAAACAGATTCTTCTTAAAGATTGTCAATGTATGTATACACATGCATAATAAATATTTTTTAATATTATGTCTACAAAGTTTATACTTAGAGCGGATTTTAGTATGGTGAAGGTTGTACTTATTAAACTTCCACTTTATTCATTTGTATTTTAAATGAACAACTACCTGCTACCTTATTCCTGAATGGGATTGATCATGTTAAAAAAATAATTTATGTACAATGTTTTACAATTTTTCATATTTTTATTCAGAACCTGAAGATTGTTGTGAAAATCATCCAAAATGACACTTTTTTCACTGTGTCAAAAAATATAAATTAGTGTAATGTTATGTAATAATTATTATTAAATTATCTATGGTGCAGTTCGAAACAGGAGGACCTCAGTCAGCGTGAGATTTGGCAGTCTATTCCACAATTAAAAACTCACCACTATCAAAGGTCTAAAGTAAGTCTAAGCTAGTTCCACATTGGCGACGTTGCCACGCGATTTAGCAGTGTAATTCAGCCGTGTACATTTGTACGTAAATCACAGGGTTATGCACATTAATGTCTTAGCTGAGCGATCGTTTTTGATATACTAAAGAATGTACGCAGCTGAATCGCCCTGCTAAATCGTGCTGCTAAGTCGCAAATGCGAAACTATTCTTGATGCGTCTTTAAATTAGAACAGTTACAGCACAGACTGAAGTCATTCTCGCCCAAACTGGGGTGCACTTTTAGGCTAGAATGTAGTTAGTATTGTTACTTTGATGCCATGTTTTAAATTAAAAGATTTATTTAGTTTGTAATAATTGTAAAATAAAATCATGTGGTGCTCAATTTTCTAAATGTTAAATAATTTAATTAATTGTTCATGAATTGCCTGTTACCTAGTGTTTATTATTGTGAATGATTATTTGTTAATATTCTGTTTTATGCCATTTGCCTAACAAAAATGAATTTTCAAAAAGAGATGTTTGCGTATATCGTGCTGTTGGAAAAAGACATATCAAATAATTCCAGAATAAAAAAAGGCTGTGAATAACCACCCTTATTGACGGGTAATTTTTATTTTAACACTATTACTTGCAAAAGCAATAATAATTGTAAAATAAATATACATAATAATACCTTTAAAAGTAATTCTTCACATTCTTCCGGTATATTCCATTGGTGAGATTTCGTCTCTAAATTTGTAAAAAGAATTTCTTAGCAGAAAATGGTTGCTAACAAATTCTCACAAGGTAAATTAATAGATTCTAATTAAAGTTCTTGTTTCTGTTTTATCTGGTCATTTATAAACAAAAGTGTTTTAATACATATCTATTATAGCCAATTTTTTCTTTTATGTCTTGACGTATTTGTATGAGATAAATAAAATTATCGAAAAAAAATTATATAAAATTGTCAAATAAAATTATCAATGATTACAGTAAAAATACCATTTATTTATGTGATACTTTTAAATAAAAATGTATGCTCCATTCTTGTTACCATGTGATAATGTTATGACAAATAAAAGAGGTGCTCTGGATTTCCCAAATTTCTTAAAATAAGAAACAATTAAAATACAAAGATTAACAATAAGTATATGTAATTAAAAATGTCAAAATACACATAAAAATTTTTTAGAACATTGTTTAATGTTTTTACATAATATTATGTATTTCCAAACAAATGCTGCACATATGGGCTGACAATTTTCTAGGATAAATAATGTTATTCTAATTTAAATGATCTTAATTCTTGTTGGGTGTAGTTGTAATTATTGGTTTCAATTCTGTATTTTTAATATTGTTATTGATAAATAAATAAAAATTAAGATTATTACTTTTATTGCCTTTATTTTACTTTTAATATATCTTTTAAAAACTATGATAATATAAAATAGATCTATCTATCTAGGTGCATTTTTAAACAGTAAGCAAAACTTAAAAATAAGAGATTATTAAAATACATACTATGTATATTATTCATCATAACATTGCAAACACAATAGTGTCTGTTTTTATTGGGGTGAAATTAAAAAATAAACATTAATCATTTGGATTGGATTTGAAATTGAAGAATTGAATATAAGCATAGAATAAATAATAACACAAGAAGTGCCTTGTGGGCCGTGTTTCGTGATTCAAATATTTGCTTAATCAAGGCTTAAATTACCAATACAAAACTGTGTTTACAAAATTCAAATGGGATGGAGATCTACGATGTCGGGCGAGTGTAAGTGAGACGCCGTGCTGGGCTATTGGGCTAAATGGAATATTTTTTCCATTCATATTTGTATGGAAGGCACTTCTAGTGTTATTCTTTAAGCTAGATGAATACAAGATATGAAATAAATAATTAAATAATATGACCAGTCAGTGGCTGAGTTGACATCTAAGTCCTTCTTCACAACAAACACAAGCCATATTTTCCGCTTACTGTGTTGGTGGTAGGTGATGTTCAAATATTATCAGGTTATTCATAACCCGGGAATGTTTGTCTTTCTTTTTAAAAAAAGGATATTATAAAATTTTTATTGGAACATCTTTTCTTTAACTTTTGAAGGTTATACCCACAGTACATAATATATCCTTGAAGAAGAAGATAATACAAACAATATTATTTTTATTATTGTTCTGTTTCGTGTTTTGTTTAGATTTGTTAGTATGTATTATCTTCTTGTTCAATTTATTTCATCATACAGATTTTTATTATTATCAAATAGTGATATGGCGTCACTAGTCAAAGAAACCATATGCTTTGCATCCCTCTTAGCGGTCAGATATATAAATTGGAAATTCCTCTTCAAGGGGAGAATGTGTGAAATTATTTTTGGTCACTGAATCAAAAACTACAAGAAATATTTTTGTTTTAATACATAATCATTATAATGTGCATATAATTGCAATTATAACAAATCGTAATGGTTGCATCACTACTTAAATACATGCATATGTTAATACATATTCCTAAATGTACATTGATAATTCGGATAAGGTACATTAATTATATTTTATAAACGACATACATATTCGGAAAAATATTAAAATATATAGAAACATATTCAAATACATAAAAACAAATATGTGGTGCATTTATTACACAAAAACAAATAACACTGTGACCTAAATAAAAGGTTTTCAAAATAGGAAAAATATATATTATTATCTGACAATAAATAATATTACAATAATTCCCAACACAAAATATAACACGGAATATATACGTGACAAAAGTGTATATAATAAGCTTATTTATTAAAAAAAAATCATGCAACTAGAATACCTAATTGGTTGCTGACCTATTCCTTAAAAAAAATTTCATATATCCACTCGAGCGATGGAGATTTCTGAGTTCGGTTATCGATTTGACCATTTGATTTAATTAATACCACACCTTCAAATATTAATACAGAAACATATGAACTGCTTACTGCAGTTTAAAGCCATTGAATCCACCTAGATTTCACCGTTTATTTCATATTTTTAGGTTTTATAAAAAAATATATATAATTAATTTTTTCATAAAACTCACCTACCCAAATTTTGGTTGCCATCGCTCTCGAGTGGATAAGAACTTATTTAAGACCTGACTGCATTCTTGCAACTTTAAAGATGTCATTTTTATGAAACCACTTAATCAAGAATAACAACAGCTGCTTAAACTGTTGTTACATTTTGCAATTTGACTGCAGAGATGTATTATAATTGGATGAGATACTTTGCAAAAAGTGGCTTCACCATAACGGGGGTTGGTACATTCACCTACTACAACCACCTACAACCGTCATTGGCATTGATATGAAAATAATTACAAACATCGATATTTAAGATAATTGACTGCGTGCAGCGAAGTCCTGTTTCAACTCGGCCACTTCGTATTTTCTCTTGTCTGTAAATTTGTTTGTGTGTTCCGGATAGTGTCAATCCTGTCAAGATGGTAGTCGTGTTTGGTAGTACCTTTTTACTACGCCAGAGTGCGTTCAATAATCAAAACAGTTCACAGAACTACTTGTACTACTAGACAATTTAATTTAATTTCATCAGACAAAAAAATTATTAAAAACAAGTTGGACTTACTAAAATATCTTAAAATCAATTGTACATTGTAGTAAAATGATAAGATTGAATTACATAAATTATTATTTTTAGCTGACAAATTAATGGTATGAATGGAATGTTTAATTGGTTGTACACAATAACATGCAAATCGTTCAGTCAGTATTCTAGAAGAGAAATACTAAGAAGTCTATTATTATCAGTCTGAACAATTATTTAGCTGCCGAAAAGAAGATTAACAATAATACCTGAATGTTTAAACAACATTGATGGTAAAAAAAATTTAAGAGAGAAATATTACTAGTTATCAGTCTAAAATATGATTAAGCTGCAAAAATAAAGATTCACAAGAGCAATGGAATGTGTAATACATAATAACATATTGTAAGTAAAAATTCGAACTTTACATTTTAAGAGAGAAATAATAAGAAGTCTACCGTCAGTCTAAATATTGAATGTTTCCATTTACTGAGTATTCATTTTGTTGTGGGGGAGGGAAGAGGTTGGCATTCCGTTGGGGGGCACACAGTCGGCTAGGGGCAGGGGCTTGGCCACCCCGATGCGCACCAGGCCTCGGGGGGCCCCTTTGAGAGCCTGGACTGCTTGGTCTAGTGTTGCATTTTCCAGGTTCTGAAATGTACCCAATTATTATTGTTTGTGAATAGAACTTTTGGATTCAGAGAGCATAGAAAGGCAGCAGCAATACACGGAACTTGCAGAAGTTGGACAAAAGTAGACTGAAGGCAGTAGAAATAAGATCCCTGGGGCCTAAGTGTGGTAAAATATCACCATATCACAAATGTGGTGATCCTAAAAAAATTCAAGATTAAGAAAGGGATGCTTAGATGGTTTGGACATGTAGGGCGAATGGATGGAGAAAGGAGTTTCAGGAGAATGAACGATGCACAAGCGAATGGGATGGGATGAGGATAAAACTGGTTTATTTGTGCTCCTGCGATGGGGTGATGATTAGTTAGCTACATTTTAATGAGTACAAGAATTCTAATAATTTTCAGTATATACTAGGAGGCAACAAACCTGATCATTGACAGTGAGCAATCGATCTCCCGGAATGAGTCTTCCATCCTGCTGAGCCACTCCTCCAGGAACGAGGGACCGGATGACTATAACGGCGTGAGCCGGTCGCAGCGGATCCTGGTAGTCCAGGATGGAGAAACCTAGGCCTCGCTCCCCTTTCACCAATTCTGCGAGAACAGAAATAATATTACTAGACGCTTAGAACTCCCGTATGCACTCAGACCTATTCATTGTGTTATCATATTCTATTCTGAAGTTCACCAGGGTTGTCCATAATGGCTCCCCAGCTATCTTAACCTTCTTCCCATCAAGGTCGTACATTGGCCCTAGAGACTAGTCACTAGTCATAGGATAATATATTGGCCAGTTTTATATTGTTTGAATAGTCGAGCCTAAATTAAAATTAAAAGCGCGGCCCGCATTGCGATAAATGGAAATGACCACACGATTTCACAGAAAAAAAACAGAAAAATGCGAAATGCAATTCAACAATAATTATTAAAAAATAAATAAAAAGAAAGGCGAATTTATAATAAAAACATAATTTCAAATGGTTTAACACAAAAGCAAACACCCGAATGTCATATTGTTTGTTCCACAAGTAAACAATAAACACTTGGGGCGCAAACCCTATGCAGGCGCAATTGGTGCAGTCAGTGCTCCAGGCGCCGACTTGCCAAGGCGCTGATAATACCTAATACTGCATCCTTGAGGTTTTTACTAGCGCCAGGCATCTTTAGGCATCCACCATCAAGAGAATGTAACAGATTCGTACCTATAACTTGAGGTTCTGATGACCACATGGCCAGCCCTGTCAGAGGCTCTAGGGAGCGAGATCTCAGTCTAGCCCCCGCTAGTGCTCCTCCAGCTGACCCCTCTGTTCCACTAGTCCCCGCACCGGCGCCCCCACTGGCCCCTGCGGCCCCAGCCCCCGCCAGACTGCCGTCCGACTTGGCCTTCACTAGGGCTCCTCCGACGGCTGCTGGGGGCAAGGGGGCCCTAGCGCAAACGAGACAGACTCGGGCCGGTAGTTCCTTGAGGATGGAGACCACTTCCAAGTGGTTCATGCCTAGCAAGCGGTGTCCATTGACCTCTGGAAGAAATATAAAAAGAATGAATTATTTCTCGTCTTCTTCCTCTTGTCTTATTCAGGTCGGGGACCCATCGCCTCGAGAAATTCTTGTCGCACTACTTCAGCGGTCTACGTCCGTAGCAGCCCTTTCTTCGCACAGCCTCTGGAGTTGCTTCCCCTGACTTTGCCAGGGGTGGCCCACTGGATAATTATTACAAATGAACGAATATCTATATGTAATATTAATTAGTTATAATTTTGTTATTACTTATCAAGAGAATTTAAAAAAGTTTTCTACCACAACTGGGGACAAGATAAGGAACAGATATACGGTGAAGAGTCTGTAGCACTCACCTAACAGTTCATCCCCCGAGCGTAGGGTTGTAGAGCGTCCCACGGGTCCCTCGGGCAGCACGCTGCGGATGTAGTGGTGCGGACGCACCTCCCGGCCGCCCTCCTCCACATCCACCGTGCCCTCCAGGGAGATGCCCAGCCCGCCTCCTCCTTTCACCACCAGGCCGAGGACTATCTCCACGCCACTTCCTGTAAGACAAAAAAGAAAAAATAATTCACCCTTCCATTCTCATTTCTAAATTAATTTCCCACAATTTTTAACTTATCCAGGGGGTCCAGCACAGTGAAATCGATAACTTTTCAATGTCGGATCGATAGGCCTAACTGCCGATGATTTTATTTATACCATATCCGATCCGATCCCAATAGCCCTAAGTCAATACGTTATTGAAGAAATCCGTCCTCTATGGTCAGTTATATTTATATATATATATAATTCCTACAGTCGGTAGACAAAAGCCGCTGCTGAGGCCTACAATGTGTCAGATAAACTGTAAATATGCACGACTTTTTGAATAATGTCATTCGTTATGCAAAATAAGTAGCTAATTAATGAATGGACGTGAACTAAGCTTTTAGGATTGAAAGATATTGTATACATGATCCATGGGAGGTCGAGACGCGAACAATTGATTCCGTTCCAATTTGGAGGAACAAAAGTTGTTAGTCATAACTAAAACCTCATGAATTAATTAACTCCCTTTACCGTGTCAAAAAGTACATGCGGACCGATGAATGTATATTAAGGGTATTCTTAAATATATTTAGAAACTTCACACCGATAGATGGTTATTTTCAATATTGTCAAATAAAACACTTTTGACACGTTATTCTTTTGAATATTGAGATGAATTATTGGTTAGCGCCCGTACATAAGATATATTAAAATGTATAGATAGTTTTTTCTACCTACAAAACTCAGGTCTTAGAGTATGGCCTAAAAACACACAATTTGATCGCAAAAAGAACACGTAAAAAATATATTTGCCAAAACTCGCGCATGTGTTTATATACAAAAAGATATTACCCAACCGAAACATATTTGCGAAAAAGAATACATCTTAAAGCCCTAACGGCATAATGCATAAGTTGAAGTGAGACGGACATTGGACGGGAGGATTGTTGAACTCGATAATTTAAATCAAAGCCCAGGGAGATTGAATTATTAATTAAAAGTTCCGCCGGGTAACAAAGGCCATTTGTGCTCTGCTTGCGTTAACTAGACACTTTATATATCCCCCTTGCACAACGTACGATGCTATGTAAAGATCGTAATAAGTCCGTATTACAAGATTCCCGACACGTTATATATATTTGTACAAGTGATTTGTATTTTTTCTTATGAAAAGTTTCAAGTTTTATGAGAAGTTTTCGTAAATATTCTCTGCCGCTGAATAAAATTTAGCAATCCTTCAATGCCATATCTGGAGATAATCAGAGGATAATAACTGCTTTGATTGCATATTATGTTGTATAACTGTATAACAGAATAATTATACAGTAGCTGATAAATATGTGCCTAAAAGAAATATGAATTTATCAATGATTTACAATGGGATAACTGCTACCGGGAACTCTAATGCAAATTAAATAAACCGGCATTTCAGTTCATCCCATTTCACTCATTCGTCATAAGAATAAGGAACTTCAGTCTATTACTTTATTTATTTTTATAAGTAGACCTTTTAACTTAAATCCATGTGTATTTTTATTTTCTAAAGTAGGTAAGAGTTTTCAAGCAACAAAAAATTGTAAAAATACTCTATTATTATATAAATATATTACTATTTGTAAAATCTGCTTTTCAAAAAAAAGCATTTTTTACTTGTCACATATGATATCTATATAATACTAGTGGGCCTGGGCAGACGTTGTCCTGCCACAGACCGTCTTATATGTAGGGAAGTTAAAATACCTAGTTGTATGTATTTTTGGATGAGAAAACAGAAAAAAAAATTTCGTTGAAAAATTAATTTATTTTTAGATCGCAACAATAGTTCCACCTATTGAGTCCAAAACTATCGTATATTTCAAGCTGGAACCAACCATACACATTCACAAAATTTCATTGAAATCGTTTGGGCGGTTTCGAAGATTAGCATGTACAAACACAGTAACAAATGATTTTTATATATTGGTAGGTACCTACATAAAAATAAATGCATATTCGAATGCAACATTGTGTCCAAATTTCAAACAATCGGTGAAAAATCTTCAAAGATTTTACATTTTGAACAAACGAACATTAACATTTTTATTCATATAGATAGATAGATTAAACCTACATATTCAAAATCGGCCTTTGTTGACCTGTATGAATAATTATTTTTATAAGCAATAATATTTTTCACTGGAGTTAATTATCATGAACTCACCCAGAATAAGGTTCCACTTATTGCAGATGATGTCTTCCATTTCCCTGGTGGTGGGGATCTCAAACCCGGGAGCGTTCATGCCCGCTGGGTGTGGCACACCCCTCCCGAGGCTGAGAGCCAGGTTGGTGGTCTCTACCAGCTCATCAGAATCGTCCAAAGGATCACTGGGTATCATATCCTCAAGGTCCATCTCATTGACAGGGAAACGTAGAGAACCAGACGTCGTCGACTGACTCATACCAAAAGATCTAAAAAAATATATCATATTAATTTTTTCAATGTATTTTATCAATGTGTACAAATTCAAATCTGTTCCGATTATTGATCAACATAAAATGCTCGCAAAACATGTGCGTCTGTAAGTCGTGAAAAATTATTTATACTCATCTGTAAGCCAGTAAAGGCAGACTTTGCCACCACGCCAAGTGATAATTGAGTAATTGGATGGTTAAACATTAAAATTGGAATCCCAGGGTATATAACGGAATATGTGTTCTTTTAAAAAAAAAAACACAATAAAATTTAGGACACGTCTTAAAGGTGATTGTGATAATCTTAAAAGTCCATAGTTTAAAATTAATATTTAAAAAAAAAAAATTATTATGTATGTATTAAGTATTGACGCACTTCTTACAATGAACCATGTGATCGAGAATGTGTAAACTAGCACTGAAATTTTTTATGACAGAAAAATAAATTATGTGTTCAAAAAATTTACTAAAACAAGCAAGTAAAATACATCCAAGAATAAACAAGAAAAGTGTTCTTGACGAATATCTAATACAGGGTCGGGTAACCTGCGCGGGACTTTTTGATGCGGCTCACAAACACATTCTGTACGGCCTGCTGACCACAAAAAAAAAATAACTTTTAGAACGCGAGAACGGTTTCTTTCATGGTGTTAAAGATACATTATTACAAAACCCAGAGAAAGGTATAACATAGCTGACAGGTACTTACGTATGCACATATGTTACTAGAAAGCAGTTTAGACACAAATAAATAGGCGATCCAACATACCTTTTTAATATCTTATTAGTAAATTAAATGTGTAATAAGAAATTATGAGTGTAATGCTATTTAGACTGGGGACTCGCTTACACATAAAATTACAGTTGTGGATTCATCTGCAGAAGCATTTAAGAAGGAAACCATTCTGCAGTGCAGTATTAAAATACTAGTTGCAACTATGTGCTGCAAAAACCAGAGAAAACCATTTTCGTGTTCTGGGTATAGTTTTAAATAAAGTTGGGGACTTGCACAAAAATTCAACCGTTAAAAGCAGTTTTATCTTCCGAATGATGTGTTAAAATTGATGCTACGGATTCATCTGCTGAAGCGAAGGAAACCGTTCGCATGTTCCGAGTGGGGTTTAAATTCTAGTTTCACTCAAATGATTATTCAAGCTCGTGGATTCTTATGCAAAATAACTCTTAAGTTTAAACCAGTCTTGCATTTTGAATGCAACTTATTATTTGTGGACTCATCTGTATATGTGAGGGAAATCTTTCTCGCGTTCCGAATGCAGTTATAAATTTCGAGTAGTAGACTTATTTGTGAAAATAATGCTTGTGATATAAAAATAAAATAGAATCGGCACTTGGTAAAATTCTGACCTATTTAAGAGTGGGTTATAGGGCAGAATGGTGATTTGCTGGAAAACGGCTCTCTAAAACGGCTTAATACTACCTTTCGTATGTCATTCTCAGACTTCATATTCTTTGTTACCAATTAATGGACTATTATTTTTCAGTCTGCCTATTTTTTTTTGTAGTTGTTGTAGGCATTCGACCATAAAAAATAAAAACATTGTTACACCATACAACCCACTTTTAAAACTTGGATCTATGATTATCGCGTTAATAACGGCTTTACACAATATTTTTAATTTAAAATATGTATATAATACACACATCTGTAGAAGTACGGCCTCTTATTATCGTTATGCTATCTGTGGATATTAACAATTAAATAAATACTTCATCTTGCACCAAATTTTCAACACATTTCACAGTTTTTTTACTTATTCCGGGATGGAAGCCCCCGGTGATGGGGGTGAAACTATAGGCTCCCTGTTTTACGGCGTATATATTTCGAAAATGTCATCAAAATGTTTCATTAATGGTTCTAAAAGTAGAATACCGACTCACTTAAAGAATTGCAATAATCTAGAGAAGCTACAAAAACAGTAAGTACTCACAAATTCTCTTTTTTCATGTAAATTTGACGTATTGTATTTTTTCAACTGTCATATTTTTTAAAAGGCGTAAAATACAACATTTAATATGCGTTCCTTTTCCTAACGGTTAGCACTAACGTCATGTTGTTTACTGGCGGCATCTTTATGCAAGTGTGTGTGAGAGAATTCATTGTCTTTACGCGCTCTGACTAAGTGGGAGAGTGAACGTTTTTTCATAGGGCACGTTTGGTAAAATCGGACGTTTTAAGTGAAAACAAGTCAAGTTTTTCACTGTTCCTACCTTACATGGTAAGGGGTATTAACACGTTGAACGCCATTGTGGAAATGAAGAAACATTACTATTTTAAATTTGAAAAAAAAATACTCAGATGGCATCGGCGACTATTAAAACGTATTCCTTTTTTTTTTACCAAAATTTTCCATGAAAATCAAGAAAATTAACTGCGGTCACCGGTGACCGTCATGGCACTATGGGAGAAAAATGACGATTTTCGTTATGAGGAGTAAACAAGTTTATTACCGTTTTTTATTTTTATCTTTAGATTAAACAGATAAAAAAATGTTTTTAAGGAAATTAACAATACCATCGCTTTTCTGCGTATAAACACGTAACCATTCACACGTTGTCAAATCAAAGATATTCTATCTATGTGTTGTGTTGTAAAGTTCCAAACAATAGTATTATTTTTCTCTTTGTAGATCAATATTATGATTTATCCATGGCAGCCGGAAAAAATACTCCAAACAAGGTATGCTTCAAATAACGAATAAATGAAAAAAGATTATTGTTTAGTTGTACTAAATAACACAGAATAATTTAACAAATATATAAATAAAAAAATAAAATTTCTTTTATTTCTCGAGGTCAATTTATTAATGATGTTATTAATATTGCTAACATATGGATTCCCACCAGGAATCGAACCTGGTTATGATTGGCTAAGCTCAGATAAAAGGTAGGCAGATGAGACTCGTGTACTATCAGGGGTAGGCAGTTCCTTTAATTATCAGCTCATCCATCGGATAGGAGGTCGGAAAGGTTAACACACAATAATTACACATGGGTAGATTGGCACAAGGTATATTGATTAACTCGAGAAATTACAGGGTTGACATAGATCTCTACTCTCTTCTCTCTCTGTGACGACCGGATGAAGCGTGGATTCTACATGAAGTTACAAGAATTGAACACAAGAAAGGGATAGGTTGAAAGCTTACGATTCGCCTTGAGGTGAGGTATGGTGCATCAGGCCGTACTGGTTCTTCTCGTGCCCTAAGAGGGCCCGGCGATACCGTCGAGGTGAAGTAGGTACACAAGATGCTTCGGCATGAGCGAGGTCCCGCGAACTAAGGTTAATCTTCGGATGTAGAAACATGGTTGCGAATGATACGGCAAACTATTGGTTACAATAATTGAGTTGGTTTAAACACGCGAGAACTACGTGAGGTTCGGGTGAATTAACAATTGCCAACTGTAAGAGCGCGTGTCTTGATTACAAGCCGGAATAAGATCGCGTCTAGGATCGCGTAATTGCGTGCCATGTCGGCCAGCGTAGCAGTTTGCTCGTCATAGGACACTGTTATCGCTGCCGGGGTCAAAGTTGGACTGGGGCTCGTGGTGCGGCGAGCGGGGAGCGGGGCCGCTGGCGGCGTTCGCTTTGACCACTTACTTGGTGGAAGGGGTAACACGTGCAATGGATACGCCGTGTTATGATGCGGTGACCATAGTTGTAGGGTAACCAACCTTTTTAACTGTAGGGGGATTATATTACGTAACAATATGTATAGATATTCTATCAAATATAAAATTAAGAAATTTACCAAATAAATCCACCTTCGATTTTCTCGAAAACGAAAGCTCAAATAAAAAAAGTCATAACCCAAAATTGACAATAAATGAAAGGTTATTCATAAGTTATCCCTTTATAGGACAACTTTTTTTTAAACGATACGCCCTTAATGGTTTTATTTATGTATTCTATATTCATTTTGATGAACAGAAAAAAACTTTTTTTTTGCTTAGCTTTTTTGAAATTTTCGATTTTCCAGCGGGTTTTTTTCTGACCGGTGTCCATTTAAAAAAAATGATATAAAATTATTGTTTTCTTTACAAAACGACAGGTTGGTAAGGAAAAATGTAGTTTTATTTATTTGCGTTACAGGGGAATAACTGTTTTGATAATTTTATAGAGAAACTGACCAGGACGCGATTTTCGTAAATTTACTCAACATGTGCGAACTTCGGGCGGTTGGTTCGATTCAAGACCTCTGTGCGTTACCTCAGAATGATTACAACCCAAGGGCTTATAACTTGTAAACATAAAGAAATATAAACCTTAATGTTGCAGGTCTCAAAACTATCCGTTTTTAGCTTATGACCTATAAAGGGTTTTACCGTTTATACCACGAGTTTCCGAACACCGTGTAAAACAAACTATATGTATCGGAAATGTTCCTCAACACTAATGACAACAGCAAGTGAATGATGAAACATTTATAAAAAATGTCAAATTAAATGCTTTACCAAAATAGTAGATTCTGCAAATAAGTCATACCTTTTTACTAAGTTGTTTGTTTTACTTAATATTTCACATTCATATATTATTATAAGTTCATTGCTTTGCGACAAACGCACATGTGACGTTATATTTTAACAAGTTCATTAATGTACAACTACCGCCCTCTAGTGACAAAAAAATGAAGACATTTTGACAGTTTGCGAAATTTCATATCATATAACAAGCGCTTAAGTAGATTTATAGTTCGGAAACTAGCGGTCGAAGCAGGAAACTGGTCACATCACAGAACCCAAAAAAACTTTTTCATTTAATCTGTGCATTTTGATGTCTTTAAACCTTTCTTTTCGGCAACTAAAGGGTTTACAAAACCTCTGTAGCTGGGTCCACTCTTCAGCGCATTTTAGCCTTTTTGCCGCCTTTATGTGAACATTGGTGCCTCCAAATGTTATGTAGATTCACCACAATTTTCATCTTTTACCATTAGTTTCCGGGCACCATGTACATATCATCAGCTGGTGTAACCCTCTGCTAGCTAAGTCCTCCGCTAGCTAATGCCTGCTTTACACCATGCTTTTTTCATCCAGTTTGTCTATTCCTACGGATTCTAGATGAAAAAAAGGATGTGTTCTATTTTAATACCGATTTTTGTATAGTTTAAGACGGCAGATATTATTTGACATCTGTTATTTCTCATTGTTTTGCGTAACTATATTACGTGAAAATATTGCAAGTTTATTCAGTTTTATATTTAAGATATTAATAAAATGACTACAATATGTATTTATTCCTGATTATGAAAGTGTATTACTCTTAGGTATTGTGAATTTCGCATGTATGTTTGATGATTTGACATTCTGTTTTGAGAAAATCATATACAAGAACACACATAGAATAAAGAATATTTATATGTGTTAACTTCATATTGTAACATACTGTTATTAATTAATAAATAGAGACAGGGTTGTGACCAGTGGCGGCCAGCTAATATGTGCTCCCGAGCGCCGAACAACCAACAAGATTTCCGACATGGCTAATCACAATACGAAACTCGGTTCGGTTATAATATCTCATTCAAAAGGTACCTACTTATTAAGCGCGCTTAACTTGCAGACCGACTTTGACTTGTGCCTATGTTCGTAGCAGTTCGTTTTCGATTGCGATCCAAAATTTAACTGCTTTGTCGCATATTGTGTGGAACAGTCGAAAGCGTGGGTCCATACCATTACATACTATTCTTTGCAAATAATACCATATCAAGAACGGCGTTCGGAGTTTTACCACCACATCAGAAGGAACGGTTTATTCAGTAGAAAGTTAAACTAAAACGCGTATGTTTGATATTATTGTCGATATCGTTGTTTCAATTTACCATCTGCTATTTTTCAGCGAATGTTACGCTTCTTCGATACAAGCATACAGGATAAAACTTGTCATTAAGAGATGAGTGATGGTCAGATTACTTATTATCAGTTCAGTCAGTACTCGCCGTTGCCAGGCATTGTCTCTTGAATTTAAAACTTTTCTTACTCTGAGAAAGTTTTGAAGTTTAATTGCAGGTTATATCGATCTTGTATATCAATTATTAATAAGGCATATCAATTGCATGTTATACTAATTTATGATTACTTTTGTGTTTGTTCAACGTATAAATTAAGAATGAGTTTGAATGTGGAATACATTAAGAATAATAGGTCGAGTTTTGAAAACAAAGTGATAATAAAAAATGCCGGTCCACCTAAAACCTGAACTCATAATAAAATAAGAGTGCAAATCTGGATCGAAGAAGTTTACTCGATCATTTAACAAAACAATGTATAACAAAGCTTGTAGCTCTGTGCATGTGATCAATTGAATAGTTTATTTTGTTTTACGTGTTTAATTTACGATGTTGATTCAGTTTGGACAATCAGCGGTGTTACTGATGTAACTCACCTTTCTGAAAAAATCAAAAAACATAATTCTTATCATTTACATTTACAAAAAGTTTTGAGCTTAAAGGTTTTAGGAAAAGTTGACATCAGAATGCAATTGGATTCAGGCTACCGTGCCTAAGGTAAACACCATAGTGAGCTATTTAATAAAAATCGATACAGGTCAAATTTCCCAGAACATGATTTCAATGTGACGCTTAAAACGTATGACTTCCTAAATAAAGTTCAGTACCTAAAAGGTAAACTCTGTGCAATTTACGCCCGCGACGATTTTTCAAAAGCTAACGGCGCTTTATCAATTTTACAACTTTTTTATAGTACTTGTTTATTAGAAGACTTTCCCGAGACTGTGAAATTACTAAAACTTTTGTGCACCATTCGTGACCTTTGGAATGACCTCAGTTGAAAGCTAAAGATGTTTCTCAACGTTAAAAAGAATAAAATCTTTTAACACGTTGAGCCAGGACAGACTGAACGCACTATCAGTGTTAAGCATTGATAGAGGTCTTTGCTAAACAAAATGAACAGAGAATAGAACTTCTTTATAAATAGGTATGTACCCTTATTTAATTTATTTTATGACTTAATGTTGTAATCCGGTGAACCCCCACATATTTTGACCACCGGCCGCCACTGGTTGTGACATGTATTGCTTTGGCATCTGCGCTGCCGTGTTTTGGTAGTTTAACCTCATATATTATACGAATGTCGTATCGATCAAGACACGGTGATCAGGTAGGCAATTTTGAAAGGCATAGGTACCTATAAAAATCATTGTGATATTGGTTCATACGACGAACGGGTGAACAAAAACATTGATTGGATAACGATCAAGCATGTGAAACAGTTGGTAAATCACAGTGACAAGTGCTTTCATGAGTGTAATCTATGGTTATGTTCAAGGTGTTGCCATTTTTTGATGATATTAATTAATATTATTTCCTCTATAATGGCAACTATCTGTATGAAATTGTAAGCATGAAAATAACGTTTGTATAAATTGAAGATTTTCAAATGTTATTAATAGCATAGAAATGTTTGTCTTTCAAGTTTCAGATTGTACTTGCACATTGATAATACCAACTACCCTAGAATATTAATAATACACCTAACTCTAGTAAAATATTGGCAGTATTTACTTGTATAGGCTGACAACTCTGGCGCTAGTGTAGCATGTTGTATTCTTTCCCGACAATGGCGGCAATAATTGAATTTATATAGTACTTGGTGGTGATGGTAGGCTTATAACTGTTAACACAAACCTAATATGTAGCCGCATTAATATTTTTTTATGCATGAGCATAAATGCAGATAAAAAGGTCATATGTATGTTACCAAATATTTATTTTCAATTTCTATAATTAAGTAATGTAAAATAAAGAAAATATTTCATATAAAAACAAAGCCCCACAACTCGCGCCGTTAGGAAGCGCTAGTGTAGAATACTGCCATCAGAATGTATGGGAACTATCAGAAGTTAGTTCTGCATGGCTCCTTGATATCTTATAGTGTCAACTAACAATATGTATTATTTTATTAAAAAATAATTACTATATCTTATTTATAAATATCATTGAATCGCTGACAGCCCTGAATTGTTAATTCCAAGTTGCGATTCCTACTCAGCTATTCAAAGTACAATTCATTTTGTGGATAACAATAACTCACCTCACCCTCACCTCATACTTTGAATTATGACAGGTCTTATACAAACCTAGTATAAAGTAGCTCAACTATTGTTACACTGGTATATATTTCTTTTGAATTATGCATTGTCTTACTGCACTTATATAAATAACTGCATCACTTGCAATAGTGTTTTTGTTTACACATAATTGTTCTTTAATTTATTGCTGTTATTATCCTGTTTACCACTGTACGCTTGTAGTTCGGTTATCTCTGTATTGTAAAAGCCATTATATGACGTTTGAATAAATAAATAAGTATTTGATAAGAATGATACAATAACCTACCCTAGTTTATTGAGGTTGAGCTGGTTCAAGGGGATGTGCATCTCCTGACTATCATCGTCATTATCCTGTCGGTGCAGGTCCAGGAAGGGGTTGATAGCCGGGGCGGGGACGGGCGGGGGGCGGAGCTCGTTGGCAGCGATGGCTTGCTGCAGCTGCTCAAACTTGGGACCGCGGAGGTACCTGATGCAATACAATTAATTAAATATACACAATATATATAGACAAGCAACCCACAAACTCAGGGAACGGAATCACAGATGTAACTGCTATGCTATGGACAGTATTGAAAAGTTAATTCATCATAGAATCATTGGTCTGTTGCACTTCAAATAAACCTGGCACGTTACGAGATCATTAGATCTGCTAGATCATAGATTGCTAATTCTTGGCAGCTCTCATCGATCCGAAGACGGCACTTCTTTTCAGGCCTCCGTCTCAACCTTGGGCAAACTTACTTCTTTTTCTCAAATATGGTCACCAATTCCATGACATGTCCAGCTCTTCTTGTTATTATTATTTGTGTGTTATGTTTACTATATATAAGTGAAAGCTCACCTCTCCAAGCTCAGGATGACAGAGTTGCCGCTGCTTCTGAGAGCATCCACGGCGCAGTGGTTAGAGCGGCCGTGCAGACTGGCTCCGTCCACCGCCACAATGCGGTCATTTACCCGAATGCGTCCGCTGCGGTCCGCTGCACTTCCAGCCGTCACTGATTTTACGAATATCCCTGACAGTTCTTCTTTCTCACAAACATAACCTGAAAAAAATATTGTTTATTAATCTTAAATATCGCAATAACAAGATTCCCGACTGCCCAAAGGTAATGGGAGTATGGAAACCTACAGTCATTCAATATTATCCAACATGGCGTCATGTAACTGGCAGTGAACAAAAGGTTACTCTGCTGTTTGAACCTTCAGTCTGGAAACTGAGTACAGTTCAGAATGGAGAGCCGACAGGATGCGGCTTGCTACAGTTCACAAAAGGTACGAGTAATAATCAAGTATTCAAATTACCGGCAATAGTAATCCCAAGACCATTTTCATCCTTCTTTAGCTGAACTGTGAACTTTTCTGTTTCCGGTAGGTCCATGTCTAAACGGTCTGGAATCATAAACATAAAATACATTATTATAAGCAATAATTATTAGCCTGAAACACATACGAAAAAAATCATTTACACAAAAAAATCTAATGAGCAATAATAATAATTGTTGAATAAAATATTAGTATTTATTGAATTATTTGGCGGTTAAAAAATAAGCCAACGTAACATAGTGGCTAGTGCACCTGACCGGCAATCAGAAGGCTGGGGGTTTGATTCCCGTCAGCGGCATTTATTTTTTCTCGGAAGATTTTTACAATTCTGATGGTTGTTTCGGGCTAGTAATAGTTGCTTATAATAATTTGTTATCCTTTGTGTTTTGCATAAAAACCTTGTGTTATAAACTTAAGTTTATCTTTATAAAATACATTGTTTAAAGATGTAAAAATATTTTTTTGCAATATTCTTTACTTTGTGTGTAGAAGAATGATTAATTGAAAATGAGTACCTAACGCAAGTCCGATGGTATCGGAGTCCTCCCCGTTATCCATCTCGTACATGAAGGCTTTGTCCATGATGGGAGGGGGCGTGGGGGAGGGGGTCGCCTGGGAATTAAAGATCTCGGGGAATCCTGCATCAGTTAAATAGCGGTCCAGGGCTTCCAGGTCCGACAGCAACCTGGAATATAATAACATATAGATAATAGAACAAGGGAGGGCTATGAACTTTTATTATTATGAAATCGCTGGCACAATGTCGACATGTCGCCGATGTCGCCAACATCGTTCATCTATACTTCTGCAAATAGCATCAATGCATAGCGGTGCCATGCCGTTGATTCTACCTTCATACCAAATGTATAACTTCCATAGCCTTCGCCGCTTCGATAGTTGGTGCAGACGTCGGCATGCTTCCATGGCTTTGTTTCTATTATCTATGTGGGAAGCCAACTATCTAGAAGACTTTGATTGATAGGAGCTTAGTGGTCACAATTGGGAAGTGTATCCCAAAGATCAAAGAAACACTAGATATGCCATTAAGGTTGTGGAGAAGAAACTAAGATGAGTGGTAACGGTGGAGTAGTCGTGGGCATCTACCTTTAAATGATTTGCAAAAAAAAATACATCCGACAGTCTGTAAGCAATTCACAACTAGCATATAAAGTAGTTTCTGCAATGAAATCTGCTTCTTAATCTTACTAACAGCCGTCCCTTTTTACAATGGTGTGTGAATTCCTCACCTTCCTTACCCGTAGCTAAAAATCTCAGATCTTATGAAAAGGTTTTACTTATTTATATTTACTGAATATTTTTTAAGATTAAATAGTTTCCCTTATGTAATTGTCACTTAAATTACTCAATAAATTATCTCGCTACTTGCGTTTCGATAGTACATTTTGATAACACTCTGCCGTTTTAAAATCTGTTCATATTAAACTGAATAAGCTAAGCTTTAAATTAAGTAAAATAACGTTTATCTGTGACATTTAATGCGACATTAGAGATTATTGTCTTCATCATTTATATATTTACACATTTTGAATGCACAGGAAACCTTAATTGCTGAGTTATTCCGATGTGCGCAAGTCAGGAGACAAAACACAAATGATGACGTATTCTATTCAGTAAATTCGTCAACCCCGCTGGTTCCAAAATTGGTTGTAACGTGATTGCCTCCAGGCTGCCGAAATGTTACGCAAATTTGGCTTTAGCGCATGTCTATGTATTCAGATCATGATTAACTTAAATTAACGTCAAAACTCCAAAACTGGATGCTTGAAAATCTCCAAAATGAAGAGACACAAAACCCAACTGAAATGTGGAAAGCATTTGAACAGGTATGTTTACAGGAAGCCAAACAACATCTGGGAGTCTCCAAAGGTAAACTGAAAATAAAGAAGGAATCATGGTGGTGGACAAACGAGGTGCAAAAATGTGTAAAAGAGAAGAAAACTGCTTTCAGAAACTGGTCACAATGTAAGTGCGATAACGAGAAAGAGCAACTCCGGATAGTGTATAAGCAAATCAAAAAGACAGTAAAGAAAATAGTTGCCTCTGCACAACATGAGGCATTGAGAGAGCTGTATGATGACCTAGAAACACCCAACGGAGTGCAAAGAATATACAAAATCGCAGCACACAGGAGAGAAAGGGCCAAATCTATTAGAACACCCAAATACATAGAAAACACTGACGGTGAGTTGATCACAGACGAAATCAAAATATGTGAAAGATGGAAAGATTATTATTCTACATTACTGAACGAAGAATTTCCAAGAACAATTCATGTGTCAGAGAAACCAGTGCTGGGGCCAGTTGAAGAAATCACTCCGACAGAAGTTAAAGTAGCCATATCACAAATGAAAAAGGGGAAAGCAGTGGGGCCAGACAATATTCCAGCCGAATTATGGAAAGAGTGTGGGGAAGTGGGACATAAATGGCTGTGCAACCTGTATAATAAAGTACTGACCGGAGAACCAATGCCAGAAAGCTTTAGGAAAAACTATCTTCTTCCATTTTACAAAAATAAGGGAGACTCTAGGAAGTGCGACAATTATAGAGGGATAAAGCTTATGTCTCACACCATGAAAATATATGAGAGGATTATAAACACACGAATTAGGAATATTGTAAAAATACACGACGATCAATGCGGCTTTGTATCGGGGAAATCAACAATAGATGCTATTCAAACAGTCAGAATCATAGTTGAAAAATATCGAGATGCAAAAAAAGATTTACACATGGTATTTATAGACTTGGAAAAAGCATTTGACAGGGTACTCCGAAGCCTGATATGGGCGGCATTGAGATCTCATAACGTACCAGAAGGATATGTGCTCTCCATACAAGATATGTATACAGACGTAGAAACACAAGTAAGATGCACATCAGGGATGTCACCAACATTTCCAATTAAAGTGGGGGTACACCAAGGATCTGTCCTCAGCCCATTGCTATTCATAATGGTCATGAATTACCTAACGAGTCAAGAAATGAACAGTATTCTCAAGACTATGCTTTTTGCAGATGATGTAGTACTGATAGAAGAAAATCATTGTGATCTACAAAATAGCCTGGAAAGGTGGAGAAAGATCCTGGAGGATAATGGACTAAAAATTAGCAGGAAAAAGACGGAATATTTGTATTTACCATTTGAAGACCCAAATGCTGTAACTCCTTCGATGCAATTGGATGGAGTAACATTAGCCAACTGTGACTCATTTAAGTATCTGGGCTCACTCATCCACAGAGACGGAGGATGTGCAGCGGATGTCAACCATAGGATAGGAGTGGGATGGATGAAATTTAGATCCGTAACAGGAATTTTGTGCGACACGAAAATGCCAATAAAACTTAAAGGAAAGACATACCAGACTATTGTTAGACCCGCGATAATGTATGGCTCCGAATGCTGGACTATGTACAACTCCTACTCTAGGCAACTCGAATCAGCAGAAATGCGAATGCTTAGATGGACGGCAGGAGTATCATTAAAAGATAAAATTAAAAGCTCACGCATTCGTGGTAGCCTGGGTGTCACTGACATAAACAGTAAGCTAGAGGAACGACAGTTAAGATGGTATGGGCACATAAGACGGAGACCACCAGACCACACTGTGAAGCAGGCAATGTCTATAGAGCTTCAAAGACAGTCATCCAGAGGTAGACCAAAGAACTCCTGGATGACTCAATGCTCCAAAATCCTACGAAGAAACGGCCTAGATGAAAGCGACACTCAGAACCGAAGAAGCTATAACCTGAGAACGAGAAGAGCCGACCCCAACAGCCTACCTAGGCAATGAGTTGGGATAGTGCTAGGAAGAAGATATGTATTCAGATCATACCATACATATTTACTCATAATCAACTCTAAGCAAAATATCTTAGTCTGAAAATAATTACCTGGTGGGCACTACAGGAGCATCGGAAGGGGTTGCACCGGCAGGGTCAGCCGGCCTAGCCACCACCAGTCTCACGTGGGTTCCACTCCTCCTCAGAACTCCGGCCACCTGCTCCGATACCATCTCCACTAGTACCACCTTAAAAAAAATTAATTTCATCAATTTTACTATGGATGACCAATTTTTTATTTTATTTTATAAATTTAAAAAAAAATACAATATTGGTGATTTTTTCAACTACCATACTAGGCTCATGCCTGTATTGTGGTGGTCATAGATAATTTATGTAAGAATAACAATAATAAAACATACGGGAAAGGGAAGTTGTTCTTGTAAAAGAAAAATATAAAAAATGCATATTATTATAGAAACCACATTAGAAATAAAAATATTAAAATTAAAATTAAAATGCATGCAAAATTATACCAAATTATTTTATATCATTATTTTTTTAAACATGTTAATCTTGGTACGTACTTATCTAGAAATGTACCTATTAATGTGACCACATTTGAATTTAGCAATATACAAAAAAATAAATGATAGAGATAAAACCTTTTTTTTTTAATCACTGATAATCAAAATGTTTATAACGAGTTGGGTTAATCAAGGGATTGGGGTTGCTTTCAGTGTTGGTTACCTGTATTAAAAGATCATCACGGCGTTACACAGCATATTCCATGCTCATACTGCAAAACTTTGCGGGTTTTCATGACGTTTTTATGATTATTCATGACATCTTTAAAAAAAATGTGTAATCTCAACTCTACTTTTGCGAGTAATGCGAGTGCTCGGATAAATAAATAAAATATTTATAATTTCTAATAGAACAGCTGACCAAGTGGGAAAAAATAATAATTAAAAATGGGTGTTTTATCTGAACGTTTTGTAAACCATATAAAAATAAGAAATTTATCACAACTATTTTACTAATGAAAAAAAAGTCCACATTTTTTGCAAAGTTTTTCACCCCCCAAAGAAATTTCACGTTCTAATTAGTTTTTCATGAATAATCACCCCCCCCCCCCCAATGTTTCACATTCCTCAATTGGAACGTTTGATATTTTGACTTATTTATGTATGTATCTGGATTGAAACTTACATCTCCAATTTGTAAAATATGATCCCCTGACTTGAGGCGACCATCCCTGTCTGCAACTCCTCCTGGTAGTATCGTCTTCACTATCACACCGCTTGTACGAGCTCCAATTATACCTGCAACAAAAAAAGAACACTAATGATTAACAGAAGAATTACTATTAAATATCTTCTTTATATCCACTCAATCGTCCATAGCCACGAAATTAGCATACTGCCGAAAGCCCGAATTGTCCCGATGACAGTAATGGGTCCCCGAAACGATCAAGTACACTTGCCAAGTCTACGTGCTTGACGATTTCACTTGACGAGGGACTTGAGGCGACTTGAAGGTGCCGTCAAGTCCACGTGCCGCAGTCGTTTACCGCCCTGTGCCCAGGAAAGTGGTTGTCGCAAAAATTAATAATGGTTTCCAACGCAGACAAGGCATTCCTTGCTATAACTCTAGCGGTATCTATCACAGAAAAACTTGTCAAGTCGCGTCAAGTCGCATCAAGCGCAAGGTGGTTCAAGTGCCGTCAATCAAAATTTTTGTCAAGTATGGTCCAGCCCGTAGACACTTGACGGGACTTGTCAAGTCAACGCTGTAAACGATCAATATTCACTTCAAGCACGTAGACTTGTCAAGTGCACTTGATCGTTTCGGGGACCCATAAGGTGGCTTCTCATAAAAGTCGTCCATTGAAAGTTTTTATTTGCGAAAGTGTTATTTGAAATTGGAAAATGAATGGGGCGGCTGAAAAATTTATTCCAGTATACATTTCAGAGTGCCTTTTTAGACATTTAAGTGGATATGAAGCGAATTTAAATGAGTAACAGTAAATTTGGAAGAGAAGACAGACTAAAAAATTATTGTGACTCACCGAAACCAAGTCCAGTTCCATCGTTGACCAGGTGAATCGCCTCAACCTGTGCCCAGTCTGAGGGCAGAAGCGGGGGGAGGGAAACAGGCAGGGGAGGGACAGCCCCCCCTTCATCAGTCGCTCCGCCTCTGGCCACAACCATCTCCACTAGTCCACGGGCCTGCTGCAGGATGCTGATTGCCTGGTGGACAGATAGAATTTTAATACGCGGCCAAATTTTACAAATTTACAACGAAGATAATCATTATTAAATACACTGAAACTCGCTTCACTTAAGAAGTTTGGTTTTTTCGGTCACTTCTTGAATTTGAAAAATGGCTTAATTTATCCCATATAAGGTTTTCCCAATCAAGAAGTTTTTTTTTCTGGTCCCTTGGAAAACTTCATAACCTCTTGTTCATCAGCGTATCTTTAACCCTTTAAGAAAGTGTGTTTTGCAGTGTGAAATACCTACGTATTAATTTATTGTGGGTTTTGCAATGTGTTTGCGTGACTTGTACACCTCTAATTGTGTAGGTTACACTGCCATTTATAAGTGGGAAACATTTCTCACCAAGCACAAGAACCAGTTTCTTCATTGGTGAGATTGCGAACATAAATATATTTTGTAATGTAAATATATTCTTTATGTACTCATATTATATCCTGTACCCACTTTATATATATATTAAATAAAAAATAAAAAAAATAAAAATATAAAAATAATTCTTTTTTTTTCGAAAACCACATTGGCATAAATACAAAGACGCGTTACACATATTCCCATGTCTAGATTGAAATCGAATAAAGAAAAGCATAAAAAAAGAATAGCCACAATGAATATGTGTGATTTGATGAAATTACTACAAATAACATCATTCATCATTCATCATCATAATAACATCAAATAACATCATTCATTCTAAATGGAACGGAACGCATAAGAAAGAGATATACATTCAAATGATATGTGTACAGGTGAAATAGCTATATTATTATGAGCGCCCCTCTTTTCTGTACGCGTTCATCACGATACCAGTTGCGGCTCACTGACGGGCGAGCATATTCGCGGCAAGCATGATGTCACAGGTGAGCGAAGAGCATTTTTGTATGAATATCCGCCGGATAACTTGCGTGATGTCATGCCCAGTGCGCTGTCTCAGTTTATTTTATTTGGTGTTTAACATTTTCGGGTAGCAAGAATCCTTGTGAATAAATGTATTTGTTGAAATAATAAGTGATTTTTGAGTACTTGCAAATGGAAAGAAACTCAGATTTGGTTTTTGCTCGAGAATGATTTGTAGACATCTCAAAAGTACAGGAAAGCATTTTTTACAAAAATAAGAGCCTAGAGCGACGTGTTTGTGGCAGCCAGTGACAGCTTGTCTGGCCGACAGACTTATGTGCGATACTAAACGCAGTAAATCACAAGTTTGTCCACTGGACCCAGTTCAGTGAAAGCATGCGCGTTGTCTCAGTAACCTATCTTCCCTTTTAATTCATCTAAGGATAACCAATACTTTTTTGAGAGTTTTAATTACAACAACACATAATTTCACGCTTTTTTTGAATGCTCTTATATTTTTAAAGACAAGAATGTATATATTGATAATTATAATTTAAGTTAACTAAGTATTTTTCCATTAATTATGATTATGTCGTTATGTGAAATGTATTTTTTTATGACAATTCGCTTCATTTGAAGTTTTGTTTGTAATTTTATTGGTGTTTGCATAATGATAACACATTGTCTCATGGATATTAAAATGGCGCGATGGGGGGCAAGATTGTCATCAATCAACTTGAACGATATTATCGAAGAACTTCTAACCGATAAATTAGAATGTGATGAAAATGATGATGGTGATTATGGTGATAATGATAGTCACATCATCATCCCCATAATCACTATGATGAGGAAATCATGCAACAATTCGTTGATGATTTGATACCATCTTTGCCAGAAATTATTGATTTTGAGCCAGAAGTGAATGAAGGATTGGGGGGAGATTCCAGTAAATAAATACGAAGATCTCGAAGATGATATGCCACTGTTCCAAGTTAGAGGTCAGGCTTAGGAATGACGTCCATTTTCTCGTGTAGTTCCTGATTTTCAGGAAAGAGATGAATATGAATCCAGACTGTAGATGAGAACATGATGCTTTTCAAGGACTGGAGTTCTTTAAAATGGTGAATGCCCATGAAGCCAAAAATAGAAGCATGTGGAACCGTTCGTTCGATAAGTAAGCACCTGCCTAAATAAATGAAATCGGACAAATTGTTAGCCAGGGGTGATTTCGATTGGCATATGACTGAAGATGAATTGGGAATGGTGAAGTTGAAGGACACAAGAATTGCACAATGCTTCCAAAGCTTGTACAAAAAAGAGGGAGCAGGAGAATGGAACATCCACTGATATATACTAACTGACAACTGTGAAAGATTATACATCCAACATGGGGTGTGTCAATAAAGATATATATCCTCGATGTTGGTTTGCAAGGTACATAGAAAGAAATCAAGTATAATAAATAGGGCTGTCAATTATTGAATTTATATAATTAATAATGTTAAACTGACTACATATTAATATTTCTATTTTTGAGACCGATAATTCGTGGTGGAATTCCATTATAATATATTATGACTACATATTCTTAATACAATAAAACAGAACACAATAAAAGAATAGTTTAGGTTGGGTTTGATATTTGTTTGTTCTTTTTCTTTACATTTCTTCAATGTCACTGTTGTGTAACTTTTCAATGTTGGCTTTTCAAACACAATCTATTCCACCGCGCAGTATGTTTTGAAATTTCATGGATCACAAATGAAACATCCGTGTACGAGGATAACTGCCGATAAATCACATATCTTCACTGTTCTGATTCAACCTCGTATCTACAAAAACATGATTTCTGAGACGGCTATTCCTTGTCACCAAAACACATAGATTGTATCAAAACTTGTCGCATTGTGGGATAGATTGCTTTCTAAAGGCCAGTATTGAAAAGGTAAAGAGTTCACTAAATCAATAAAACAAGTAAATAACTCACTTGCTGGTGGGAGATGTTTGTGTCAATGGCGGCGTTATCTATTCCGAGGATCCTTTCAGCCTCCTGGGGCCCTGCTAGCACACTGTAGCCCAGACTGTTGGGTGGGGAGAGCTGGGGCACCCTCTGCTCCTCCTCACCATCCAGGCCCCCGTACAGACCGCGTGTTTGCAGGGCCAACTCTCCTGTTTATTTTAAACATTTTATAACGAGCACTGACCTAAATTCAGGGAGTGTTCACAACAAGAACACAATTTATCATTACAATTTCATCTTAATTACTAATCACTCTTTTTGCATTTTAATAGTTTCCATATTAATATTTTGAGAAATGAAATCATTTAATATATGTTTCTACAACCAATTACTCGAGTGGATATTTAATTAATATCTTTAAGGAAAAAAGGTATATTCTGAATGTTGCCAATGGTGTTAATGTCTCAGAAATCCTTGGAATCGGGAGACTTGGCCAAATGACAACCCCGGTGAACTACATTAAAGTGACAGGGATAAATTAGTCCATTGAGGGGAATAAGGTAAAATATGTGAGATATGCTGACCATTTCCGTAACAATAATATTAATATTGTTAACAATGATAAATGATGAACTCATTCCAATAAAACCAAATTTCTAATTAGCATAGCCCAACCTATTAAAAAAATTAATAATCTTGTATCACTGTTCCTTCCAGAAATAAATGATGACGAATGTAATGTTGTGTACAGTCAATAAAGAATCTCACCTGCTGGTGTTATATCAAAGTCCCCGGGCAGAATTGAGGGGTGATGTGATATTTGCGTGGAGAGAAGAGCTAGAGAGTCTTGCAAGGTAACAATACTACGGAACACCGGATTATCTAGTAGGCCGAGAATCAAAGCAAAGTCATCTGCCGTCGCATTCTGAAATAGACACCACATTTATCTTTAGTTTTGTAGCTGTTATGGTTATTTGATGCAAAAAAGTAAATCAATTCCACTGTAAAATAAAACACAAATTTCTTTGCAAAACTTGTACAGTAAATTTTCAGTGTACCAACCCAAAGACATTGTAATTATATTTTATGTTGGATATAAAAATTGTGGTGTCATATGAATCTAGAGCTCGTTAAGCGAGGAGCAATGAGAAGCATCTTTCAACATTTTACTGCGCAAAACTGACACTGGATCATTTATTTACATCGTTAGAGCATTCAAAATCAATTCATATGGATGAAAAATCAATGCACTTTAATGTAAAAATCCTAAATAAATTGAAATAGTTCACTCTGATTAAAATTTCACATATGCAAGAAATCCAATTATGTACCATTGCGTTCCGTTATTTTAAAATACCTGCATAATTATTTTGGATAATATAAATGCAGTGGTAACCTATTTTTGAAATAGGATTTGAAAAATAATAATAATTCTAACATTTTTTTAATTCAATCGAAAATGTGTATTAATGTCTTCTAGTTAAAAAGGTACATCTTGGATGTTATATAAGCCAAAAGTAATAAGTTATAAGTTTAAGTGATAGGAATAAATTAAATGCATAAATTAAGTTGTTAAGCGCCCTTGAGGTGATTTTCTCACGAAAACAACGCTACACAAATAATCCATTAACAAGTATTATAATAATCATGTTTACGAACATAGACATTCAAATAATCCATTAACAAGTATTATAATTTAACAAGTATTATAATAATCATGTTTACGAACATAGACATTCAAATAATCCATTAACAAGTATTATAATAATCATGTTTACGAACATAGACATTCAAATTGGACCAGGCAATCAGGGAAAGGGGAACAAACCAAATTGCGCAGAGCAGGGAGGTGGCGTGACCGTCTTCCTTTCTATGATTTGTCAATAAATAAATCTGACCATATACAGGCAACTCGTATTGTAATATCAATATTCAGTCGTCAAAAATAAAACTTGCTTACGAATTACTGGACTTTATTACAATGGCGCACACATTTCTGGCTGTGTAAAAATTTAACAAATCCCTAATTGTTTCCAAAATTGAATATGTCGCTACACTATTTAGTTAGACACTTTTACAAATGAGTTATTATTTACCCACCTCACTAATTTTTAGCATCCCTACGCCAGGCTATTTGTGTAAAAACGAACATTCAGATCCTGCGCAGAAAAGTCCCACAATGGACTGCGCTGCATACCTTTGCCTTACTTTAGCAAACTTTACTTTTCTGCGCTGGATCTGGTTATTTCAATGTGAGAACTTTTTCAAATGGCGGTCAATGTACAGCTGATTTCATAGTTTATTATCGAACCCTCCTAGTGCCAAAAATATGGTTACATGGTTTGTCTCCAGCTCATCGAAGCGATACCCAGATTTCTTGTTAGAACAAGTCTAAGGACGGGTTGTTTCGGAGAATCTGAACAATTCATCAAATTTTAACGTTAATTTGCGAGTTCTGTGAAAGATATTTTCTAGTTCTGTTATTATTTCAGTTCTGTCAAGCAACTAGCCTATAATGATATAATATCAGAACTTGAATAGAACTTTCACAGAACTCGCAAATTAACGTTGAATTTTGATGAATTGTTCAAATTCTCCGAAACAACCCGTCCTTACAATTTGGATGTCTATGTTTATGAATAATTTTGAAATAGAACTGAATGAAATTTTGTCTAAATGAGTTGATTAGGTGGTAGTTAAAATAAAATATATATCATATATTTATATAATGAGCATGTACAAAATGAGATAAAAGTATTGTAACCTGTAGTTTCGGATCGTCACTTTGATCAACTGCTGACTTGATGGCCTCCAATTGCTGAAGAGCACTCGAAATTTCGGAATTCAAATGCATTTTGAAGTCTGAAGAAAAAAAAAACATCAAAATTCCGTCATGCTCATGCTATGCCTTCTGTCGTTCAATCGTTTTGTTTGATTGTAAATAAACACAGAGAAGATATAAGACACAATAATTATGTAACTTCAATTTATTATAGGATATCTAACAGTCATTAATATTTTACTATTGTAAGGCAAATTAATTCTCGCATTCCACTTCAATTAATTTGCAAAAATTATTGAAATAATACTTTGTTTCAACTTAATTACAACAAAACCCTAAGAACATATTTTGTATTAAACATAAACTAGATTCAGTAAAGTTGGCAAAATCCGCCTCACACACACAATTTTTTATTTTTAAAAAACATTCAATTTCAACTTAATTCAACCTATTTAAGTCGGGGAGATGGAAAAACACGCACAAAATAAGTGTTATAATAAATATATTTGATTCTTAGACTGGGTGATTTTAATAATTTATGCATTTTCTAACCTTCAATTTTATGCTATGTACACACATATACTCATGCTCGACGGTTTGTCTCGTTGACTTAGACCATGCTCGTCGTTGCGTCCGGATGCCCGAGCAGCTCACAAGCAGCAGCCCGACACAAGGTGCCATTGATGTACCACCAAGACACATAGTCAAATCGTAAATTTATGTCAAACATCGTGCAAGAATTACGGACCTTGAATTTTCTTCGCATCGAACAAAAAAGCATTGAGCGAGACGGTACGGTAGTAATAAAGTTGAAATTAAGTGATATTTTATTTTTGCATATTGGTCGTACAGGGGAATTCAACAATTTAATCCTTTACATCGGACAAAAGATAACATGGTGTCAACTCTTATGACTATTTCTTCCAAATATGAATTTAAATGCATGTTTTTACGTCTCTCCAGTGTAAATAGTAGTTTTTTTTGTAATTTTATTTTAAAAAATCCCTTTAAGTTAGATAATAATGAGAAACAACTATTCCAGTTTTGTGGAAATGGAAAATAATACATTTTACAGGCTATTTCATTAAAAAAGATCATTTGACGCCTTTTCTTCACGCCATGTTTTGACGTAATAATATTGTAGTTTTATTAGGCTATTTTTTTAAAATTAAAGCAAAACTAAGAATCTATTTAATATTTTATTATTATATCAATAACAATGGCCGTCAAGTGAACAATCGATTTGATTTTTAAGGGAATAGCTATTAAAATGCATTATTTTCCATTTCCGAAAACTGAAATGCTTAATTCTTATTATCTAACTGATAAAAAGTGTGTTTAAATAAAATATGTGTATTAAGCGTTTCCCACTTTTCTGTGTATTTACTGTTTTTTCTAGTAATTATGTCAATGACATTACAATATATCTATTATGCTAGTTATAAAGAATGCAAGTCAAAAAAAAAATTGATTTTTAATTTTGAAAAATAAAAAAATATCAAAAATATATTTCAATTAAAAATAGTTTGTTACTCAATCACTTAATAGAAGTATTCAAAGTTTATAAATTTGAAATCGCTCTCCTGAAAAGTTTTAATTACTCGGCAAAAACTAGTAAAAGCCAAGGAATAACATTTCATTTGTAAAAACTAGAAAATAACTTTTTTTTTAGATAATTATTAATAATAGAATTGTTTCCCGCCCGAAGATTCTATGCATCACAGAGGAAATGCAAGGCCAACTAGAGTAGAAGTTTGGGCGCACAACAGCCAAATTACTAAGTCAGTGTTGTCGCCAATTAAACTTCACTGATTAACACATTTCCGGTGGGTATGTTTCTCCGGGCGAAAACAAAGGTCCAGCGCGAATTTCTTTTATTTGTTTTAAATCGCTATATCTTCGAAAATACTTAAAATATTTGGAAAAAATTTCTACATAGTAACTCAGCATACCCAAGCTATAAAAGTACAGGGTTTTCCAATAAGAGGTGTAATTTTGATATTCAATCGTAAAAGATGGTTTATTGATGGTTTTTTTAAAAATGGTTTCGTTGCTTGTGTGGCACGTAGCGCCGTCTTGTTGAAAGTAAACTTTGTCCAGATCAATACTAATATATCTAATTCCGGCCATAAAAAATCATTAATCCTCTCTCGATAGCGCAATCCATTCACCGTAACTGTTGCTCCAGCCTCATTTTCGAAAAAGTAAGGTCCAATGACTCCGCCGGACCATAAACCGCACCAAACAGTCACACGTTGAGGATAGTTTCTCAACGTGTGACTGTTCAATGAATCAATTTCAATCATTGACCTCAATGAATTTCATGTACTTGCGCGAGCTACTCGTTCCAAAATAATGTTTAAATGTATCAATACCAGGGTTGAGCATTGAAAATACTCACTTATACCTAAATTACATGAAGTTAGTAATAGATAATCAGATGTGGCGGATCTATTTAACTGCAATAAGGCTATAATATCATATATTTTCAATAAATATGAATTAAACCTAGAAAGTCTACTTAGAAGTTTTGCGTGTACCTGCATCTCTTACTTTAATATCATTATAGAGTTTCTGATCATTTTATACTTTCTGATGTCATTGTATTTGATTTATTGTTTATGGTATATTTATACCGTTGTTATTATTAAATAAATAAATAAATTTTTATTAATGCCGTAGTTTCTACTTGTCAAATGTCAAAAAATAACAGCTTCAAAAGTAACATCTACCGAAATAGCGGGCTATTCAAAATAACACCTCTTATTGAAAAACCCTGTACTAAATGAAAATCGAATACTATTTGAAATGCAACTCAATTAAATTTGTAATATGTCCACCTATCGGAATTTGCCCATACCTGCTTTCTTTAAATACACCCGACATCTCTCGCTCGCTTGCACTTAGGAGTTGAGTGGGGCGGAACAGAGATAGAGATTCGAATCGGTTTTCAGGGTCATAAAAACCCTCATCCCAGGAATTGAATTATTACAATAACAAATAATATACTATCCTTTTGATAAAATACCGATGTAAACAAAAGGCACGAAGATAAATATAAAAAGAAGACTTGCATTACGATTCGATAATTATGTACATATAGTTGTGACCTTTACAGAGAGATTGGTATATAATATTCATATAAAAACATTGAATAATTCCGTCTTTTCTGCCATTGAAATGAGGCTGGGGCAAAAGGTAGAACTACCTTTCCCGCCCAAAGTGTGTTAAAATACTCTAATCCAACGATGTTACAATGCATCTAGACTTGCCACTGTCTCACAAACTCAAGTTAAAATGTAATAAAAAACACTCTTATGTTTCCAGTAAATTCTTAATTCAAACGTTCTCCATGTATGACAAAGATATACATTCAAAGAAAATAAATGATAACGGGTGGCTTTTTTTTGTATTTGTGTCGAATACTTCATTCTACATCAAGGGTGTGACTGAGATAACAAGATATGCTTACTCGCTTACACTATAAGACGAACACGGAATACTGTATGAGACGACCTACTGCTATTAAGTTGTCCTTCTTATACTTACGTGTTGCTACGTTGGCTATCTCACTTTCTCTAATGGTGCTGAAAATCTTCAGGAAACAATCGAAATAATTGTAGTTTTTTTATTAATAAAATAATTTGTGTGTATTTACTAGTGTTTGCCGAGTAATGAAAACATTTTCTCATCACACACGAGGGCATTTAGGCACTTTTTTAATGCAATTTGCTTAGAGGTAGAACACAACCTTATGTGACGCTTGGCAGTTTAATACTAAAACTAAGAAAGGGAGCGCATTCCAATTAACATGATTTAGGCTTGCCACTTTGAGATTTCTATAGTGCGTTTATATATATTGTAACGCCATTGGTCTCATCGCTCTGTTTATTTATATGCTTGCGGTAAAACAACACACAAATGAGAAGGAATAATGAGTATCGACAACAATCGCCGCCATTTGCAAACTGTTGTTGCTCTATTATGACAAGGGGTAAATTTTCACTTAAGACTACCGTTATTAACATGCATTAAAAAAATAACAAACCTTTGATTCAACTTAATGACAATAAACAACAACTTTTTGGATTTACGATTATAAATAGTGCTATTTAATACCTATTTCCTTCAATTCAAAATCAATATTTTACAGCTTTAGTATGGCAGCCAACTGTCATGTTGATAGAACTATATAGTAAACGATAGGACCTGGCGGCGTTTTCGCATTTGAAAGTTGCGTTGAATACTCAATACCTCAAGGCCGACTAGAGTTACAAGCCTTTCTTTAACTTTTTTAATTATACAAACTAAGAATTTATTTTGCAAAAAAGGTTTCTGTAGGTTTTATGTTTGTAGTTTGGTTTTCTTAAAAAGAAATATTGTTTTTGGTAATTTTGCATATTATGTGTGATAGTATTAAGTAAAAATTTACCTGGCATATATTATAACTCTAGTCGGCCTTGAGGTATTGATTAATGTCTATTTTAACAATGTTTGAATTAAGAATTTACTGGAAACATAGTGTGTGTTTCTAACTTGCCACATTTTGTCTTAATTTTGTGAGACAATAACAAGTCTAGATGTATTGTAACGCGATTGGGGAGGAATGCAGATCACGCCAAACTCTGGGAATTGAATAAAAATGCACTTTCTAGATGAAAAAAGTGTGTAGAAATTCATTAAAAAAATAATTAAGGCGCGGAAGAATAAATTGAGGGAGATACAGCCGATCAAAATTTAATAAATTGCACTTCGCGATCTGATATTATCACCATATTCGGACAGTCCGCCGCCATATTTTGTCACGAAAATCAAATTAAAAACTTTTAATACTTTTGAAATTTCAGTAGTGCCATCCAAAAAATCAAAAGTGTTGCCATATAATAATATCAATGCATGGAAAATTCTGAAAATTAAATATCATTTGCCAGATTGGTAGTTTATTATTTAAAATCTTGTAAATACTTAATTTATGTATATATATAACCTAACCTAACTGTGATTTTCTATAACAAAAAAATGACCCTTTAATAACGCCCACTCGCGTCCCCTTTAGAGTTTTATCCCAGTTTTCAAGTAGTTTGTGGGCTACGCTAGGTTTGTATAGACGGTTTGTGATTTAATACTAATACCTTTTTTCCATGTTATTTCCTGTTACACAAAATTGCCCCTTTAATAACGCCTGCTTGCGTCCCCTTTAGAGTTATATCCCAGTTTTCAAGTAGTTTGTGGGCTACGCTAGGTTTGTATAGACTGGTTTGTGATTTAATTCTAATACCTTTTTCCCATGTTCTTCTGCCTACTCTAACCCAAACTAAACACCTAACCTATTTTGTAAAAAAATATTATTATTATATGGCAACACTTTTCTTTTTTTGGTTGGCACTACTGAAATATCAAAAGTAAATAGTTGCTAATTTGATTTTCTTAAGTCATAATTGATAAATAAAACATGGTTCCTATGTATCGCGTACGAAGTTTCAAAACCCTATAACTCAGTTAATAGTGCCGACCCCCACCTAATTCTTTCAGATTCGGATTCCCCAGCCCTAAATTAGTCTAAATCAAGTTCAATTTCGGTTATACTCCCATAAACCGAATATTACCCTCAGATCGCGAAGTGCAATTTTATTAAACTTTGATCGGCTGTATCTCCCTCAATTTATTCTTCCGCGCCTTAATTCTTTTTTTAATGAGTTTCTACACACTTTTCTCATCTAGAAAGTGCATTTTTATTCAATTCCCAGAGTTTGGCGTGATCTGCATTTCACCCCGCGATTGTATTAAGTTGAAACAATAATTGAAACAATAGTGTTCTTTCAATAATTTGTTCTTTAAAAACTTTTTGATTGAAGCGGAATATGAGAATTTTACCAAAAGTAAAATCAACATAGTACATATATGTAATTGCAAAAAAAGCGTGGGGGCTTAGCATTATAGAAACAGCAAATAAAAAATATAAAGATGCAGTACGGACATACTTAAATCATTACATTCAATACCAAGGAACATCAATCGGGGCGGTAAAATAACTCTTCTCTAAAGTCATCATCTTTGGGGATCAGACATTCATAAAAGAAAACCAAACAAATATTCAAAAACAAAAGTGTGAAATGACAGAATAGTAACAATTTTTAGTTATTTGCAATAAACGAAAATTGATAATTGGCAATACTGAAAAATATTATTATGATTGATATGTGAAGATTGCTGGCCTTAACGTGTGACCAAAATTATTATAATGAAAACGTACTTACATTTCAATGGAAACTATACAAGAAAAACATTTAACAGTTAAATTATGTTAACTAAATTACGAGAATAAAAGTTAATTGTGGAATGTATGAAAAATGAAAACTGTCAAATTGAAATGTCACATAATGTATTAAAAGCTTTTCTAAGCAATGGCATTACAAACCATTTCTATGCACAACAATAGACAACAAAAAAATAGCTACGTCACGATCGATCAATGATCGATCATTGGCTCGTTCTTTTTAGCAATCGTAATATTTTGATTTATTCTATTATCTATATAACATCTATCTATTTTATATAATATCTTGAACTTCGGTCGGAAAATCGATTTTCTTGAGTCTCGATGTCAAATTCATTCGAAAACAAAGTCCGAGATCCAAAACAACGTTTAAAAAAATCCAGTGACAGCAAAGTCATTGGGACAAAGTAGCTGGAACAGGAATATAAATCATTTCTAAATATCAACCGGTTGATGATCAACCGAATGGGCACTGAGTCCGTCGTCGTGATTGGTTTATTTGGTAACCGGATAAATCATCACAATGATAATTCATCACATCTTTAAAAAGTTATATAGTCATGGAAAATGATGAAACAAAAACTTTTTTAACTGGGTTATGTAGGTTAGGTTAGGTTAAAAAAAAATTTTTTTTCATTATTCTAATGACTTTATATCACTTTTTAAAATTGCAACACTTGTGATTGGTTTATTTATGGTTTTGCCAATGTTGCCAGTTGCCATCAGAATGTACGGGAAATGTCTAGAGATGGGCGAAGCGGCTCAGTTGAGGGAGCCGATTCACTAGTTCCCGTTCACTTGAAAGATCCGCTTCAGTGAACCGGCTCGATTGAGCGGGTCACCGGCAGTGTTGCCAGCGGGATCTTGGCCTCATGTCGCCGTTTTTCAGTTGCAGTAATTCTGTCCACATATTCCCCACAAATATTCTGCGTGAGCGTGATTCCCCCTTTCATTATTCGAAATCCATGGGGGGGGGGGGGGGTTGTTAGAGATTTTCTGAGAAACATAATTCCCCACAAAAATTTTCAAATCCGTGGAATCCGTGGGGGGGGTGGGGGGTTGTTACAGAATTTCTGTGAAACGTAATTCCCCACAAAAAAATTTACAATACATACTCCCCGCAAAATATTTAAAATCCGTGGGAGGGGGGAGTGGCTACGGAATTCCATTTGAAAAATTTCCTCACAAAAATCAAGTGAACCGGCTCACCGTCCTCGGATGAGTGAACCGGCTCATCGTTCGCGAACAAGTGAACCGGCTCACCATTCGCGAACGAGTGAACCGACTCACACGAATGAATGAGTCACTACTGATCCGCGAACGAGTGAGCGGCTAATTTGGGAACCGGATCTTACGGATCCGCAAAAAGATCCGGTTCACTGAGCCGACTCGTTCGCGAACGACTCACTTCTAGAAATGTCAGAGTTGGAGAAATTGTTTATTCATTATGATTGGTTTATTTATGGGTTCATGATTATTTCGTGAGTGGTTTATTCAGGTTTATTTATGATTTGTGCTGACCAGTTCGTGGTTTATTTATGACGGTATATTTATGTTTATGACCAGTTGTACCACTTCTGAGATAACCCGAGTTGACCTTTTTTGTAGATCGTGACATTTTGTTGAACGTGTTATTTAAGTTGGCCCAACTCGTATTTGATCGTTTGTTCGTCTCGTTTGTATGAAATCAGTGCAATGTTTTCAATTTGGTGTGTTCTGTTTTCATTGAGCTTAGTTTTACCAACAATCCACTGCTCAACATCAAGTAATAGTTCTGAATCAAGTTACGAAAAGTATTACAAGGAAGGGGTCACCGCATACTTGGACGAGAGATGGCAGGATTGCATCACAGACATGGAAACGTCCATTCATATTTACAAATTGGCTCTCACTGCGATAGCGGATTGCAGAATAAGTTGTCAGAATCATCCTTTCGAACCTTTGGTGAAAAAAGACATTGATGATTTGCATTACTACGAAAAAATGCTAAAAAAAACTCTTTGCTTCCTCAAGTGCAAAAGGCAACGTTATCCTAATGTTGTGTTTGATTTTCCGTTAGACGCGGCGTCCCTGAAAATAATGGAAGACTTAACTCCGTATTCGTACCTTCACATTTGTTATTTTCAAAAGAACCTGCTGCAGAAAGCCGCTTCCGCCGCATTCACCTATTTAGTGCGCAATCCCGAAGATAAAACTATGCGATCAAACTTGGAATACTATCTAACTCTGCCGGAAGTAGAAGGTCGAGAAATAACCAACTTTGAATCTGAAGAATTCGTGCCGCTTTACTTGCACGGGATGAACGCCTACAACAACGAAGACTGGGAAAGCGTGGTGGCTTATATGGAGGAATCCCTGCAAGCCTACTTCGCCTCCGAACAGAGATGCAGAGTCCTGTGCGAGGGCTCCTTCGACCAGGGCTGGCTGCCAGACTTTACCTCCTCAGTTTCAAATCATTTCACCTTCTGCCTCAAATGCAAACAACGCTGTGTCCAGAAACTTCAAATGTTAAACGACTTGAAAGGAAAAGAAATAATGGCTGACCAATACAACTACTTGCAAATAGCCTACCACAAGTTGGGACGTTTGGGTGATGCATGTAGATGCGTGGCTAGTTACCTTCTCATCTACCCATCCGATGAAACAATGATGCACAACAAAAAACTGTACAGCGATATTGCTGACCCTACAGCTTTTTCTCCCCGTCCTGAAATAGTGCATTATTTACTGAGGGAACAGTATGAAGCCAAATTGCTGCAATTCATTAACCAGGCATTTGTGGCAGAATTTGAAATGGAGAATAGTGAATCAGAAACGTCCCCAATAGAAGAGGATGAGAGTGTTAATGAAATATCCAATGATTTATGACTTCATGTAGGGTATGAAAAGATTCAACGCTAACTCTAAATCTACATTTTATACAAATGTGTGCCTTAATTAATAGAATAGAATGTTAATATTTTAACAGGTTAACTTTAATATTTGACAATACTAATAAAACAATTATATTTTTTGTGCTAAAAGCATAGTTCTATGGTCCCACCACACGTTATTTAATTATATATTTAAAGATGAATGTACAATTTTTCAAAATATTCAAACATTTATTTAGAATAATACAACAATAATAATTGTTATATACATATTATTATACAATAAAAATTTGTGGAAATTTTCAGGATTGCTGGACATGCTTAGTACGCATTTTTTAAAAATAGCACTTGTTTTCAGCTTCATTACTACAAGAGACGACTATGTCGCGGGAGTAATTTTTTTTGCATAAAATAGATTATTAGGTTCTTACTTTGGGATATTAAATAATTTATGCGTATTTTCTAACCTTCAAAATTCACCCACAACATGCATCAGATCAAAATATGGGGGTCAAAACACTTAAAATTTAGAACTTGATGAAAAAATAACTAATGCAGTCAATTTATTGGATAAATGGTTGAGGACGGCTTTTTGACCTCTCCGGTAGAACTCTCTCGACTCATTGCCTTGCAACGCAATTGGAGGGACAGATTCATACCTCCTGTACCAACTGACCCTTAGATTCCTACCCACCCCTCACACCTTAAAAAAGACCCTCCACACAGCATCCCGTAAGATAACATAGGCCCTGAGGGAAATTTGTTTTCCTCAGGTCCTCCTGTGTGGAACTAATGTAAAAAAAAGTATTTTCCATCTCCCCTGACGTAAATCGTAGTCTTTTATAGTAATTAAGTGGATTCGCAGTGTTATTTCAAAAATATTTGTAGCGTGTCCAGCGATTCTGAAATTTCAACTTTAATTTGTAAGTCATAAATCATAAGTTAGTCTTCTAACAAAAATTTTAACTTTAAATAATTTAATTCTTTAACCTTCAAATTCAAGGTTGATATGAAATTGGATTGAGGCCATTTCTATAAAATAAACTTGCAATATAAAACAATCATTAATTTAATTTTGTTGAATGTAAAACTCAGTGGCGGTTCTTCACAAGGGGACCGTGGGGACAGTCCCCACTACAGATATTCCAGAAATCTACCAAGAAAAAAATGACAATTCTTTCAGTTCGCAAAAAATAATGAATGCATTCTTTACATGAAAGTAATTAACAGTTGCAGATATTTCAACTAAAAATTCATTAGGGTAATTTTTAAGCTCGAAATTTGAAAAGTTTCTTCCGACGAACGTGCGACTAGCCTCCTCCGTTCCTTGCAGCATACTAATTACTAATACCAACGGGACCGACGAGCCCGAACTAGCCAGCGTCTAGTTATGCGCAGAACGTTCTGCGCAGTTGGGGGACAACCCCAGGGATTTATTCCCACTAAAGTGATTATTCTACTTGGACAGAATGCTCTTGTATGAAATGTTATGAATTTGCGCATGCGTATTTGAATCTTCTAACGAAACCTCAGGGGACAGACTTGAAAATCCCCTTGTGATGGTTTGTTTTAGTTCTAATTATTGAGGTAGGTCAGTTATGCACGGGTCAGAATATGCGTTAGTCGTGTTATAATCGTTTGTGACGTTTAAGTAAAATAATAGTATTGATATAATCGATTGATCGGATCATTTCTTATTTCTATAGCGCCGTTCTCGTGGTAAAAGCGCTTTAAACTGAAGTATCTATGATTAACTTGTGTTATTTTTTATTAAACGTAATATTTATGAATATTTGGTGTTTCTGGTTAGGTGCGTGACTTATCTTCTTATCTAATAATAATTTTTGTTAGAAATTATTCGAAAAAATGAATGAAGTCGACTTTTTACTGAAAAATAAATTCAGTACGTTAACATTTGACGAAAAAGTAGAAGTGAAACGCCTAGGTGCTCACCAACCTAGAGACATTGTAATCGAGTTTCATGTTGTTAAAACTCGTAAAAAGTTAAATTTTAATTCAGAGTGGTTTTCTAAAAAATCTTGGTTATGTGCTAGTGTTTTTGTTGCAGTAAAAAACCTATTCGTGTATATATTTATATTGGATCTCGTACTCCCATTTTCTGGCAATGAAATGTCAGTATCTACACATAAAAAATGACGGTCCCCACCACCGAAAATGTGCTCGAGCCGCCACTGGTAAAACTACTAAAAGCCTCAAATGAATACCAAAAATAAACTGAAATATTATGTTATCTACAGTAAATTTTCTTTAGAAAATGAAGACATGATGTGACTTTCCTGTATTGTGTGATAATATTTTTTTTTTCTTAGTGATATTAAGTGCCATAAATTTTATTTAATATGTGTAGAATATTTTATACTGATTTTATAGTGCCATTAAATAGAATAAATAACATTTTTCTAATAACACTTTTATTGTTTATTAATACGCCCTAGTACTAAAGTAAGTAATCTCAAAACAAAAATGAAAGTCATAAATAAACTGAAATATTATGTCATATACCTTAGATTAACCATATATTTTTACTGATTTTATGCCATAAATATATTTAGTCAATGCATAAATAAAATAAAAACATTTTACTAATAACACTTTTTATTGTTTATTATTATATTAATTACTCCATGACTAATATGCCCTAGTACAGTGGTCGGCAAAGTGCGGCACCGGAGCCACAGGCGGTTCTTTGTGTCCTTGAGTGCGGCTCTGGCACAAATATCCATGGGCCCAGTGCATCGTGCCGATAGAATAGGCCCCCACACACCTACACTTCGGAGCGCCGGTATCACGCGCCGCTTCAGGCTGCCGCGCAGAAAAGTCTCACAACAAACTGCTCGGTAAAACCGTTTCTTTACTCCGGATTTTGCGCGGTGGCCTGGAGCGGCGCATGATACCGTCGCTCCGAAGTGTACGTGTGTGGGGATGACTTATCAGTCGGTTGACGACTGGGGGGTATGCGGCACGGAGGAGACTCGCACAATTCAACAAGTCTGGTTGGCATTAAGAGCAGACGTTGTACCATTCACATTGAGAACAGTCTTATCTACGGTGGTCGTGTAAGTGGCTTACGTTACAAAGGTGTCTTCTTGAAGAATAAAATTGTTGTATTTTTTCCATCCGGCTGCACTTCCTACATGTATTTTTGTCATCATTTTAATAATCATAATAAGTTTGTATTGGTGCCCCAATCGACATTACTACATAATAGGAAGCAAAGAAAAACGTAAGATGAAAACTGCGAATTTAGAGTTGAGTCGACCGAAAATTTCGCTTTTATTCGAAACTTTAATGGCCATCCGACATGTCTTATTTGTAAGGAAAAATTCGGCGACAACAAAAAGTCAAATTTGGAGACACTTTACAAGTAAGCATGCGTCATTTAGCACTAAATATCCTGCCGGTGAGGCAAGAAAGCAGTTGAGAAAATTCAGAAGAGTCACGATTCATCAACTTCTGTATTTAATAACTGGATGCTATCCTCCAGCAATGTTAATATGGCAAGTTTTGTTGTTAGTCAAGAGATTGCTAAGAGAGGGAAACCGTACACAGACGGTGAATTCACAAAAAGTTGTTTTATCGATGCATCCAAAGAGCAATTTCGAGATTTTAAGAACAAAGCAGATATTCTAAAAGAATTAAAGAATTACCACTTGAGTGGTTTATTTATGGTTACCAGAACAATTAAAATGTGTTACTACAATACTCTTTGACAGTGCAAACGTCGACAATTCTTCTCCAGTTTAAATAATAAAAATCACGTTCTTACAGTAAATCTGAACACGAAAACAACACATAATTTTAATAAAAAGTGCTAACTTTAGTAAAATAAAGTGTTAAACTGCAGTTTTTAGTGTCCCAGTGCCAACAGATCAAAAACAGAAAAATTAAATACACCTATACAAACTACCTATCACTCTAACTCCTTGTGTCGGTGAAGTTAAATCAGTTCTGAAACGGAATTCAATTATTTATATAATAAAAATTATAATAATATACAATGGATGTCCAATCATATATCTCAAATGCAGAAAGGGCAGTCAACGCCATAAACAAGGTGCTTCTTGACCCTGGAAATAAGTTCAACAAGGACCAAATCGCTAGAATTACGCCGATAGCATGCGAAATCTTAGCAGCATGTCGGCAGCGGTAGCTGCCAAAACTGGTGCCCTGGAAGGTGAACTGCAGGCATATAAAGATATTCAAAAAATTATTCCATCTCAAAACAACATTAATATCTGTGAGGTAATCCACGAAATGAATGAAATTACAGAGAGGTCGAAAAACATAATTTTGTGCAATGTACCTGAAAGTGCAAAGGTAACAGCTACTGACAAAATCTTGGATGACCAGACTGCAGTAACGGAAATAATTTACAATATAGATATACAGGGTGTATCGGCAAGTACCCGACCAACTTTAACCAGCTTCCCCAAGGAATTCCCCAAGGGACTGTTATTGGACCAATTTTATTTATAATTTACGTTAACCATATGTTTAAATTATCACTTAATGGTAAACTTATATCCTTTGCTGACGACACTGCAATAATTATCGAAAAAAAGACATGGAACGAAATTACCAATGCAGCGAATCAGGATATGAAGGTTATAAAAAATTGGTTCGATGGCAATTTATTATCACTTAACACAGAAAAAACATATTGTATTCCTTTCACTCTACAAGAAGATGTGCCAAATAACCTAATTAACATAACAATTCATTCTAAAAACTGTGTAAATGACGGTACATGTAATACGGACTGCGCGAAACTAAATCATAAATCCAATATAAAATATCTTGGTATCTTAATAGATAAAAATGTTAAATGGAAAGACCATATTAATCTCACTGTTGAAAGAATAAGAAAACTTATCTATATTTTCTATAATATACGAAATATTTTAAATAAGAAAACTATCAAAATTGTCTATTATGCATTAATTCAGTCCTTATTGCAGTACGGGATTATTGGGTGGGGAGGGGCTTTTAAGGCTTCTTTACAGCCCATAATTACAATTCAAAGAATAATTATAAAAATCATCCTTAGAAAACCATATGACTCCCCTACTTTAGAGATATTTCAGGAATTTAATGTACCATCTATAACAGAATTGTATAAGAGAATCGCCTTATATCAAATTTATAAAGAATATTTTATTTATAAAATTCACCCCTCAGATAGCATAAGCAATAGATTCAAAACAAATGGCTTAATAGCCATTCCTATGCTTAGAACGACCACGGCTCAGCACCACTATTCGTATTTAGGTGTGAGATGGTACAATATATTATTGTCCAAAAATAAAATTAGTGTAACCGAAACTGTGAATTATGAACAATTCAAAAAGTTAATTAAGTCCCTAAAATTGGATAATGATATATTGTACCCCTAATTTTCTTACACTTACTCAATCTGTAAAAAATATATATTAATTTGATTGTCTTTAAAAAAAACTACTTTTCTAAATTTTTCTTGATATATTTTTTTTATTTATTTATTTATTTATTATTTATTAACGCCGATTATAGCGGCTTTTACAAAAAAATAACATTTGTTTTACATAATAATACAGAATATACATAGATAAAAAAAATATAAAATACCTAAAAGAGAACAATAGAAATAGTTATTATAAATACAATACAACAGTATAATATAAATATATAAACAATTCATATACAATAAATCCCGGATAAATTAATACTTTAAAACTGTATTTGATTATTATCAATCTGAGAAGCGCTGACATACAGTTTTAATTAAGTAGTGTTTGTATGAAGTTAAGCTAGTAATGTTTATAGATTCATCCAAAACATATTTATTACCAAGTACATGAAGGCGATTCATTATGGAATTGAGTTCAGCGTTAGATCCTGTATTGTTGCAATGATAGGGTAATTTGAAACGAACTGATCGACTAGGTACATGGAAACATATTAACGAAAGAAGTTCAGGGGAGTTCAACAGGTTGGTAACGATTTTAAATAAATAAAATAGGTCAAAACAAATTCTTCTTTCTTTTAATGTATCGAGTCCCAATAATTGTAACAGAGAGGGGTAATTAATGTTTTCGACGAATATTCCCAATTTAAAATTAATATAACGTAAAAATTTATGTTGGACTCGCTCAAGGGAATTCTCATGTACACTGTAGTAAGGACTCCAAATGGTGGTGTTAAATTCTAGTTGGCTTCTAACAAGTGAAGTGTAAAGTAATTTGACAGTTTTTAAATTTTTAAAATCCTTTGAAATCCGTAAGACAAATCCTAACATTTGCATTGCTTTACTGGTTATATTATTAATGTGTTTAATGAATGTTAATTTAGCGTCAAAGGTTATACCAAGGTCTCTTATTTCATCCACAGATAATAAGGTGTGATTATTGAGAAAGTAGGTGAACAAAAATGGTTTTTTTTTCTGTGGAATCTCATAAGTTGACATTTTTTTACATTAAGAGTTAATTTGTTTTTAAGACACCAATCGTAAAAGCTATTAATATTAGATTGAAGTGTTAGACAGTCCTCGATATTGTCAATAATTCTAAATATCTTCATATCATCAGCGAACATTAGAATGAGAACACGGGTGAATATGTTTGTTACGTCGTTAATGAATAAATTAAAAAGTAAAGGACCAAGATGCGAACCCTGGGGTACGCCACTGGTAGCTTCGAACATGTAGGATAAGTGATCATTAATACAGACAGTTAACTGACGCCTAAGTAGGTAACAATAAGTAGGTAAATATTGTCTAAGTAGGTAAATATTGTACCCTTAATTTCCTCACGCTTACTTAATCTGTAAAAAGATGAATTATTTTAATTATCTTTAAAAAAACAATTTTCTAATTTGTGTACCTATGTTAATATTATGTTTGTATTTATTTCAAAAGTTTTTGATTATTGTTTAAAAAATCATTAGAACTAAATGTAAAGACTCCTCCCATAAACACGAGCTCCTGGAGCTCAACTTATGGAGAAATAGAATAATAATGAACAAATTATTTATAAGTCTGCATATTGTTATCATTTATAATGTTAAATAATAAATAAAAAAATAAAAATAAAAAATATTCCTCAGCACATTTGGAGTAAAAAATGTTATGGGCGCTTTGCTGTCCGGTAACATTTTTTTTCCATTAAAAACAAAAAATAAATAAAAAATCCACACTCCGTCACTGTCATTTGCATGGTTTATCGTGTTCAACAGCTGTTATTAGCAAGTGTGTCAAAAAGTGCCCTCGCTCTTTCGTACACACTAAATAATAATAGTTAAAAATGAGACGAATGGTGCCGTGCCATTTTGTTGTGATTGTAAAAGCGCGCCAACGTAGGTACGTACGTACATTATTCAACGAAACTCGAACAAAATACTGCCAGACGGGTTTTCAAACATTGACAAAGGATAAAACATTGGTGACATGTGGTGAAAATATGAAAAATAATTTTTTTATTAAAAAAAAATGTTACCGGACAGCAAAGTGCCCATAACATTTTTTACTCCAAATGTGCTAAAGAATAGCTGGTTAAAGTTTGTCGGGTACATGCCGATACACCCTGTATACCCGCAAAAAATAAAATTATAAAAGTTTACCGATTTGGTAAAAATAACAATAACAAACCAAGACCAATTAAAATCCAGTTTGAAGACTCCCAGACAGCTAGAATACTACAAGGAAAAAAATATCTCTTAAAGAATAATGTACGAATTTACTCTGACTCGACCCCGGCACAGCAAAAGCACCTAATGGACTTACGGACAGAACTTGAAAAACGAAAAGCCATTGGACAAACGGACATAACTTCTTCTTTATGTGCCGTATCAGGTCCCCTCGACGTTGGCGATCACTCTAGAAAATGTCTCTTTGTCTTGCGCTGCCCGGAATAGCTCCTCCACACTTCTAATGCCGGTCCACTCTCGTATATTTCGCAGCCAAGACATTTGTCTCCTACCAGGCCCTCCTGCGACCCTCTATCTTGCCTTTCAATATTAACTGGAGCAAGTGATACTTCTCCCCTCGAAGTACATGACCCAGATATGAAATTTTCCTGATTTTTATTAATCTAAGCAGTTCTCTCTCTGCTTTAGCCCGCCTGAGAATTTCTGTGTTGGTGATCATGTCGGTCAATGGGACTTTGAGTATTCTCCGGTGAAGCCACATTTCAAAAGCCTCTAACCTGTTCATGGTATTTACTTTCAAGGTCCATGTTTCACATCCATACAACAAGACCGACCACACATAACATTTTAGCATTCTCTGCCTTAGTTTTAAGCTGATATTATCATTGCAGAAGAGGGATTTCATTTTAATGAACACAGTTCTTGCTGCTTCAATTCTGCACCTAACCTCTACATCTGGGTCAAGAGTCTCCGTGAGAATACTGCCGAGGTATCTAAATCTTTCGACCTTTTCGACATTGCAACCATTTAACTGTATCACTGATTCAGAGTGATCTAGTCGTCCAAATGTCATCCATTTTGTTTTATTGACGTTGATTGTTAGGCCCAGTTGCTCACCAGCATTATTAACAAGATTTAATAGGTCTTGGAGGTTATCGATACAGTCAGCTAGTAATACAGTATCATCTGCGTATCTTATGTTATTAATGACAACTCCGTTGATCTTAAGACCCTTCTCAGTATTACTTAGGGCTCTTTAAAGACATAGTTGGAATAGAGATTAAACAATAGTGGCGACAGGATACAGCCTTGTCGTACTCCACGCTGAATGGCAATTGCATTAGATCTCTCATTCCCATGTCTTATTTCTGCTGTTTGGAACCAATACAGGTTTTTTATGAAATTCTGGTCTTTGGTGTCAACGTTACAATCCGCAAGCATTTTCATTAGGTCAGCATGTTTTACCCTGTCAAATGCCTTTTCGTAGTCAATAAAACAGGCAAAAACTTCCTTTGGTAACGACACTTTTGCAATAGTACATCGATAGACAATAATGCCTCACGCGTCCCAAACGCATTCTGAAGCCAAACTGAGTGTCATCCAAGTCCTGCTCGCACTTATTGCGTATCCTGGCATGTATTATTTTAAGGAATAATTTAAGGACATGACTCATCAGGCTTATTAATCGATAGTCACTGCACTTAGGGTATTGTTTTTTAGGCAATGTCACGAAGGTGGATTTTAGCCAATCTTGGGGTATATTCCCTGTGTCATATAAAGAATTAAATAACCTCAACAGGTAGTCAACATTTTCATCATTAAAGAGCTTCAACACCTCAACTGGAATATCGTCTGGTCCGCACGCTTTTCTATTGTCTGAAGTCTTTATCGCATGAAGAATTTCTGATTTTAAAATCGATGGTCCATGCAATTGATCATTGGGAATATTAATGTCAGGTCTAATATCTTTGAATGTATCATGAATATACTTTTCCCATGTTTGTAAAATATCTTTTTCATCCAATATTAATTTATTGGAATCGTCAACTAAACATGATGGAGTAATTCTTCTAGAAGTGCCTGTAATTTCCTTTAATTTTTTGTGAAGTTTGAATGCATTGTGACTACGACTGTACGACTCTAGTTCTTCACACTGTGACTTCATCCATTCTTCTTTGGCTTTTTTAATTTCACGTCTAATCGTTCTTTGTAAGTTTTTATATTGTGTCTCATTATGTTTGTGTTTACGTCTCTCATCCATTAAGTTCAAAATGTGGTCAGTCATCCAATTATTTTTTCTAATTTGCTTATCAGCTTTCAAATTTGCATCACAGGTTTCACGTATAACTGACTTAAGGTTATCCCATTGTGTTTGTATTTCTATCGATGGATCACAAGGGATCTGTTCAGGAGTAGCCTAATATTATCGTTCAAAGTCTGAGATACCCTATTTCTGACCACTTCTTCATGGAGTTTCGAGATATCCATTTTAATTTTGGTTTTGGGCTTTTTTATTTGTTTTAAGCGTAAAACAATATCGGCAGTTAAAAAAACATGGTCAGAACCAATGTCCGCACCAGGGTATGTGGTGACTCTCTTTACGGAGTTCCTGAATCTATGGTCTACTAACACATAGTCAATTTGGTTCCTGACAATATCATAGATTGTTCCATCCTGAGGTGATCTCCACGTATAAAGCCTTCTTTTCGGGAGTTTAAACCAGGTATTTAATACAACCATATTTTTATCCTGGCAGAATTCATATAGTCTATCACCTCTTCGATTGCTTATGCCTAAGCCATAATCACCAACTATATGAGAGCGGCGACCTTCACCAATTTTGGCATTGACACAGTCTCCAATGGCAAAATTGACTTCTCCTCCTTTCAAACTTTGCAATGTACTGGCTAGTGAGTCATAAAAAGATTCCACATCACCATCATATCTCACTTCCGCTGTTGGTGCATACACTTGAATAATATTAATGTTGATGGGTTGACAGTGTAATTGTAATAATATTATTCTGTCCGAGATGGGTACAAAATTCTTAACAAATTTTACATACTTCTCCATGACAAATACAGCAACTACGTTTCGACGGTTTCTGTCCTGTGGGTCACTTCCTGAGTAGTATAGATTTCCCTTCTCATGTTGGTGTATGCTGCTGCCAGTCCATCTCAGTTCACTAATTCCAAGAATATCTACTTTTAATCTTTCCATTTCCTGTATTGCATTATCCAATTTACCGCTGTATAAACTTCTTACATTCCATGTTCCTAGTCTTATTTTTGAATTCACTATTTTGAGCCGGGAGATTCTTCGCACCCCTGGCCCATTTAAGGGCCGCCCGGGACTCGGGGCCATTGGTTGGTTTCTCTCCATAGTGATATGCTGGGAAAAGATACTGGAGTGGTTTCCCATTGCCTTCTCCAGGGATTTTTCTGTAGGGGTTACCTTACCTTAGCTGAGCTTATCCGGTTTTATGGCGCCGGAAACTCGCCATTCGCCCTCTCTTTATCAGCTACTACCATGATGTTAGGGTCAGTGGTCATATTGCCCGGGACTCGCGGGATCATAAAGACCACTCTAGGACGCTAAGGAGTAGGACTTACTGGAAATGTTGCTGATGTTATTGCAAGATGGCGTATCACGGTATTTTATAGGCCCACATCCCCCAGCAGGAAAATGTTCCACCGTGGCCTTTCCAGTCATTGAGTCCCATAATGGACATAACTATAAAGTATATAAATTCGTCACCTAAAATAGTCAACATCCATCCAAAAAACCGAGTATAACGAAACTGAAATTATACTACCAAAACATCCGTGGACTACGAACAAAACTTGACGATCTACACGCAGCTCTTCCATCCCATCATTATGACGTATATGCACTTACGGAAACCTGGTTTGACCCTGCAATAAAATCATCTGAACTTGAACTTACTAACTACAAAATTTTTTCATTGTGACAGAAATGCCAGATCAAGTTCGATGTCAAGAAGTGGAGGTATTTTAATAGCAATTAAACAAAAGTACTCATCTAGGAAGTTACAAACTAAAAACAACAACATTGAACATTTATTTGTGCAAATCTCTACTGAACTGGAAAAAAATATTATAGGAACCACCTACCTACCACCACTCTCCGATATTCAAACATATAGAAACCATTGTGAAGACGTTGAACATCTCCTGTCAAAATACCCCAACTCAAAACTTATTACTTATTCTTGGAGACTACAACCTTCCAAATTTAAAATGGGAATCCAACGACAGCGGCTACATCACAAACGAAAGCGTAAATGACCGGGCACGAGGAATCTTGGACACAGCAAATTTTTTAAACCTGTACCAGCACAATTTCATTTATAATAATAACGATCGCTTACTAGACTTGGTACTGTCAAACATTCCTAAAATATCTGTAGAACTATCTAATGATCCGCTCCTACCTGCTGACGATCACCATCCTCCCCTATCCACGAAATTAAACATACTATGTGATAACAATACCAAACCTGAACAAAAAACTCTGAGCTTTAAACGAGCAGACTTTGACTCAATTAACTGCCATCTCTCAAATATAGACTGGTTTTTTTTGTCTGATGAAAATATTGATAAATCTTTGGACATACTTTATTTTACATTTTCTAACACTATTAAATCCTATGTACCTTTTTACACACTGAAAAATTATACCTACCCAGTTTGGTTCTCATAGGAGCTAACTGCCTCTCTTCAGCAAAAAAAAGGTCAACACAAAAAATTCAAACAAAGCAAATCCATAGCTGATTATATAAACTTTAGGGAAACTAGGAAAAAATGTAAAGATCTTTCTAAACATTGCTACAAAATGTACATAACTACCATCAGGGATAATGTTTTTAAATCCAAAAATCTCTGGAAATTTCTTAAAAAAATAAACAATGAAAACACAGATTACCCACCAATAACGCAAATGAATGGAATCAGTGCAAACAATACACAGGACATTTTAAACCTTTTTTCAGACTTCTTCAAAAACGTATACGATGACGAAACCCCAGATGATAAAATACCCAAATACAAATTTAGTAATACTACACACTTAACAAATTGCCATATCACACAAAAATCTTGCGAACAGAAATTACTTTCCTTAGACACTGACAAATCTGCTGGCCCAGACAACATTCCACCAATATTCCTTAAAAAATGCTCCAATGCATTATCTAAATCGATCACAGTACTATTCAACCGCCTCTTGTTCCTTGGATATTTTCCAAGCTGCTGGAAATCGAGCTTCATTACACCTATCCTCGAAAAAGGAGACGATACTGACATAGCCAATTATCGCCCCTTTTGTATACAGTCAGTACTTCCTAAGCTTTTTAAATCGCTGGTCCTTGATGAAATCTATCCCAAATTAATAAAACTAATTGACCGAAAACAACACGATTTTATCAAAAATAGATCAACCGTAACTAACTTAACAATATTTCAAAACTTTATATTAGAATCTTTTGCAAAAAATAAACAAGTCGACTGCATATATACAGAATTTTCGAAAGCATTCGAAAAAGTATCCCATAAACTACTAACCCGAAAACTATTTGCCCTAGGAGTGAGAGATAACATGCTAAAATGGTTTACTAGCTATTTATCAAATCGTAAACTATTTGTTAAAATAAAATCTTTGCTATCGAAAGCTTTCTGTGCGACCAGTGGCCTACCGCAAGGTAGTCACCTTGGTCCGGTTTTGTTTCTCATTTTCATTAACGATATAACAAATTGTCGAGAGGTGTCGAGGTATTGCTCTTTGTTGATGACATCAAGCTATACAAAAAAATAACTGATGTAAATCATTGCCAAATACTACAGTCAAATATTAATAAGTTTAAAGATTGATGCGTACAAAATAATCTGTTTTTAAATGTAGACAAATGCAAAACCTTGACTTTCTGCAGAAATAAAAATCCTGTTTTATTTGAATATTCCATTAACAATACAGCTTTAGAAAGAGTCACGGAAATGAGAGATCTCAGAATTATTTTGGATGAAAAACTAAGTTTCGCCAATCATATCCACCAAACAAAGGCATGAAAACACTAGGCTTCGTATTAAGAACAACTAAAAACTTTAACTCCATAAAAGCCATTAAACTGTTATACATATCTCTAGTTAGTAGCATAATTGAATACAACTCAGTAATTTGGTCTCCCTCTTACAAAATTCACATTAATAACATTGAGCGAATACAAAAATGTTTTATTTCTATGTTTTATAAATTGTAAATTAAATATCCCACTAGAAGACTTACAATATCATTTCTTATTAAATACGCGTAAAATAAACGACTTAACTTTTTTATTCTAAATTCTAAATTCGACTGTTGCGAACTTCTGCAACTCATAAACTTACGAATATCTACAATAACAACACAACAAAATACACTATTCCACTGCAACACACATAAGCGCAATTACATTGCGAACTCCCCAATACAACGGTTTCACACTATGGGAAACCAATACTTAGGTGATGTCGATATATTTAATATTACCTTTGCGAATTTTGTGGATCACGTAAAAGATTTATTTCAACACTATTCATAAATGGAAGTTGTTTATTTGTAAACCAGTCAAATCGCTGTATATTTTAAATTATGTTCTTGTTATTTTTATTTTTGTTTCTTGCATATATTATTTTTTAATGTAATTTTATTTTTATTATTTCATTCTCATGTTTCGGAATTGTCTGTCATCCAAATTGTACCACCTACGTGTAAAAGCCCTCTGGGCGTTAAATATATAAATAAAAAAAAATAAGATAACCAGCCAGCAAATCGAAGATCTGAAATTGGTTTCGGCCTTGTGACATAAATGATGCAGCGCAAGTTTCGCTTTTTGTAAGATTTATTTCTCATTTAGGCCCTAAGAGCGGGAGCACACAGAGAGCGGTCAGAGTTCTGCGTTCTAGTGACCGTTGACCGCTCAAGAGTTCCAAAGCACACAAGCGGCGTTCAAATTCTCGCGTTCTAGTTTCGTTTGGGTCTTTGCATGTGCAACATGTCACTAGAAAGTTCATCATCCGATGATCAATTATTGCTCTTGTGGAGCTTACCAGCTTCTAAAAAGAAAAGGAAGTATTGGGTGCACCCAATCAACACAACGCGAGAAGAACAAGGCGAATTTACTAGTATTTTTCTGGATTTACTTAAAGATGAACAACGATTCTATATTTTTATAATTTACATCACTTAAATCGTATAATAAACTCCCTTCCCTAACCAATTCAATTAACTTTTCCGTGTTTGTAACCTCAGACATCGCGGCGTTCTCTGCCTCGGCGGGAAAAGAACTCTTAGAAAGCGACATTCCGTTTTGACCGCCGCGGTCTGACTGCCCGCTGTGAGCGTTGTTGTTATAGTATCAGTACATTCTAATGAACGCTGAACACGGAACTCGGAACTCCTGACCGCTCTCTGTGTGCTCCCGCTCTAAAGAAGAACTTTTAGGATTATTGCCACTCAAAGGTCAGGTGCATGGAGAGGATGTTGCAAATACTGCAGTGGAGTGTATGGATAAATATCATATTCCTCTCGATAAAATTGTGTCGATTTCAACAGACGGGGCTTTTTTTGACGGTCATACTTTTCCAAAAGTATGACCGGCGTCAGAAAAGGGTTTGTTGCCATTTAAAAAAAAAATTAATCACGAGATATTGCCTTATCATTGCATTATTCACCAAGAAGCGCTTTGTGCGCAGACATTTCCAGAAGAAATTAGTAAAGTTATGGGATTAGTGATTAGGATCATCAACTCCATTGTAGCTAAAGCTCTTAATCATCGTCAATTCAGAGAATTTTTAGTTGAAATGGAGAATGAGTGCGCTGATCTTCTGCTTCATAACAAGGTTCGATGGTTATCAAGAGGGAACGTTTTAAAACGTTTTGTGTCTCTATTGCCCGAAATTGAACCATTTCTCCTTGAGAAGGGTGTTCACTATCCAGAACATACAGACAATCAGTGGATCCAAAACTTTAATATCATGGTAGACGTTACGTCTCATCTAAATCAGCTTAACCGTAAACCACAAGGGAAATGAAATACAATTTTTTCAATGTTAGAAGAAGTCATTTCATTTGAAAACAAATTATCCCTTTTTGCTCAAGATTTTGAACAGCAGAGCGACCTTAACATTCGTCAAAAATCCTCTTAATGCTACGATAACTGAGTTGAAATTTTCTCCTTTGGCATTGACACTGGTAACTTTGAATACAATTGCAGGATTTAAAAAAACAAGGAAATGTGGAGCTCTAAATTTCAACGTCTTTGTATTGATTTGGAAATATTGGAGAAGAACAAATGTGATCTTAGTTCACAACACAAGTGGTCTGCTTTGAAAGACCTGGAGAAGGAAGACATGATCATTTTCAACATCTGGAATAGTATTCCTGACTCTTACGATCAGCTGAAAAAACTCGCGTTTGCTGTTCTTTCCCTTTTTGGTTCTACATATTCATGCGAACAATCTTTTTCAGGCATGTAATTTATCAAGAGCTAACTGAGAAGTCGTCTTATTGATGAGAATGGAATCATGCCTAAAATTAAAAACAACATACAAACCTGACTTACTGAAACTTTCCAAGGAGATGCAAGGACATTGTTCGCATTAAGTGTTAGTCAGTCATTGTCATAATTTAAATTTATGGATACCTTACTTTCATATTATCGTTTATCAACGAATAAATCTTTATTAAGGCGATGCACTAAGTAGTAATGCAAAATCATGTGTTTTTGGTTTGAAAATTTGGTCGCCTAGAAATGTTTCAGATGCTTTAATTAAATACTGCGAGTAGAATACATCATGGGCTTTAAAATAATCGAGTATTTTTAGATAAGTCTTTTTATAAGCCCAGAAAAAAATAATGTATAAGGCCTATGAAAACTGCTTTGAAATTCAAAATCTCCTACTTACGAACCCATTTTTGGTTATGGTTTTATTGTATAATGTGGAAAATTAAGTTATTTATAAAATGATCGAAAAACATTTAAATATTTGTGCCTGAACATCCACAAAATAAAATAAAAGCCACATTTTGGCCATGTTTTTTTCTTGCATAAATCAAAACAGGCGGATAGTGTTAAGCGGGAATTTAAGCCTTATCGCCATCTACGTAAGGTGTGTTATTGATAGCGGCTCGATTTTAAATATTACACGACCTAGTGCATCGCCTTAAGTGTGAAATCAAGTTTTATTCAGTGTACCCGTAATTTAATGAAGGTCTAAAATTATAATAAAGGTTTACCAAATTAAAAAAAAGGTTTGGCTCTAAGAATTTTTTTTATTCGTTGTAATGTACATATTTGGCTCTTTGGCCAATAAGTTTGCCGACCACTGCCCTAGTACAAAGTAATCTCAAAACAAAAATTACAAACTCTGTTCAAGATTATGAAGACTACAAATAATTATTTCACTCTCTTTGAGCATTAAGCTTAGACATCTACACCCTCATAGCGGGTTCAGACGTTTCCTTTTTAGTTGATCAACTTTTATTGAACGCATGGGTGTTTTCCTTTAGGTTTACAGCTTTAAAAAGGTCCCCCCAAACTCAGTATGCCCATGGGCCCCTTCATGTCTTAAGATGGCCCTGTTAATGACCCCGAGCAATGCCAGGTATGTCAGCTTGTATGTAAATATTTCTAGTTTATTTTTTATTTTTATTTGGTACAATATTTTTTTACATTTCAAAGTTTTCCAGTGATGTTGGCCTCACTGGGTGGCTTGCTTTATTTTATTACTTACTTTATTCTGACTACTTCCTTGTTTCTTCCCTGTAAACTCTATAAAAATTTAAAGCTGCCCTAATGGCCGGCCCTGAGGTAAATGGCGCATGTAAAATTTTGTCAAAACCAGTAACGCCCAGGAAGGTGAACACTAATCAATAGTATACGGATGATTTGTATTTTTGTGTAGCGCCATTTTTATGAAAAATAATCTGTCAAGTATTATCAGCGCCTGCTCTGAGTAGACTGCTCCAATTGCGCCCGCATGGAGCTGGCCCTGGCTGCCCTCTCCTAGCTTGGAACCTGGCGACGAACCTGATTGAATGAAAAGATTTCTAACAAAAAACTTGATCAACTTTGTTGAAAGAAGGTTTACACTAATCAATATGCTCAAGTGTCGAGTTGAACAACTAAAATTGAATCGTCTGAAACCGCTATTATCGGAAAAGAGTAACTAACAATGTTTGACTAGTTTGAATGCCTTCAACTGGGTGTTATGACACTTGTTAACATAGTTAAGAATGATAATGTGCCATCAGTAAAAAAAATTGACCTGTAATTCTAGGGCCAGGCGCGCACACAGATGAATTTTGTCACAGCAACAGTTCAGTCATTGTTTCAAAATCCATTGCAAAATGGACGTGCGCGCACATGGTGATATAAGGGTGATCTTTTATGGATTTTAAAAGTTATTTTTTTATTCACATAATTTTTTAATGTACATCTCACCTTTTTGAGAATGATTTTTTGGCATGGACATTCTTCAAAACCTAGTCTTCAGAGCCGTTACCCAGGCTGCCATGGTGGTAGCAAGTCACTGGTCATCCAACTATGAGAAACAAAGGGTTCGGTAGCTCATAAACCTGGAGGCGAAAGGGTGAAAAGGTGTGGTAACACGAGTGTAAAAATAATAAAGTAAGTTAGTTAATATTTCAATTTATTTATGTTTTCCACACACCAGAGAAATATACAAGATTTGTACAAGTATAAAAAGTATTTTCAAATTAACGTCTAAATAGCTAAGCATTGAATTTAATTAATCATCTCTTAAAAGTAAACCAACTGAACTTTACAATACTGGCCTATGACAAAATGTTTTAACTGAAACTTCATGGATCATACAAGCGACATCAGCGTGCAGGGTTAGCCGCCGATGGATCACATATGAGACATCTGCGTAAAGCGGTAATCACCGATGGATCAATGATCTGAAGTGTCAACTCAAGTATACTTCTAACAAAGGTAAAATAAACGGTTTAACCCTTAAAGTCGTGTTGAATGAAATGGTAATACATACTGAATTATTTGGCGGGTTTGGAATAGTTCTGGGTCGATTGTGAATGACCCGCTCACAAGCTTCCAAAGAGTGAGCTACTCTCACAACCCGGTTGCCGGGCGCCGGAGTGGCGAGGCGAGTGCACGTAGATTGTCGGCACCCAGGTCTCATGACCCGCTCTCGAGACCTACTTTCATGACTCGGTTGCTGGAATGGCGAAGCGAGCACATATAGAAAGTAACCCGGTCTCAAGACTTACTCTTGCGACCTACTCTCGTGATCTACAACGATTGTCGAGACCTGGATGCCTGCCGCCGGTGTAGCGAGGTGAGAGACTTTTTCAAATAATAATAATAATCAAAATAACTGCATTCTTACTTTAATATGACATTAAACAAAAATCTATGAACCTACGTGCATAAGGAAATGTAAATACTATTATTTCAATTGAAATAATTTAACTATAAAATAAATAAATAACTTGTGAGTTTATTTTTAAATAGTGGAAATGTTTGCAGCTTTCTGTCGTTGACGTTCTTTTTATGTAGTTATTGTATTTTTTTATTGAATTTGCAATGAGTTTATGAAATGTAAAAGGTTGGTGAATATTGACGAATTAGAATTTGTGTGTTTCCGCTTATCAATAAAATCAAAATATGTAAATGGGATATTTCTGAACGTATCCGAAAACTAAAAACTGATTTTGAAAAGTGATCAAATACGCTTTCAAATTTTACTATTAAAAATAAACATATACATACAATTAAAATCAACCATTAAAAATGGCTGTACTTTTTTCTAAACACTGAACTAAAATTACTGATAAAAAACACATTTTATTAGACAAATGCAGTCGAACTTGGTTATAATGTTCACATCAATAGCAAGTTCACTGCTATAAAGAGCAATTACATAACAAAAACATCAATGGCACAGTCACAGTTTAATTTTCTTGCTCCTAAAATATTTAATAATTTATCAATTGAAGTCAAGTCAATAGCCAAATCACACTTTCAGAAAGAAGCTTTTTGAAGAGTGAATGCGATAGTGTTTCTCATACTCAGATAATGTTGTAAATGTCGGTAAAATATATGTGTGAATAAAAAAGTATGTAAGTATATGTTTGCATGTGTATATATGTGTGTACATATATATGGGTATGAATATGTATGCTTCTATGTTTTGAGTCAGACCCATTCCTTTAAAAAACAAATTACTAAATGGATCCTTACACACGGAATACATTACAACTACAATACCCATTCATTCATTTCAGACAAAACATAATATATCCTTATTCCCTAACTTAGCGGTATAGTATGTACATAATTAATTAGTGTGATCTACTAATAATTTCTCAAATTTTTCATCTTCTCATAATTCTCTAACTTCTCCATCCTCTTCTTGCAACCCAAACTAGCTATACATCATTTTCTTTTTTATATTATGGTAATGTATAGATTCTATGTCCGCAAACTGTAAAATTCACGCGCTATAACACAGGGTCATCCCTAGCACGGAGGGTAAAATATCACAAAAAACCACATGTACTCTCTAAATCATGTATCAATAAAATAAATAAATGTATATGAGCATTTGTGGATGAATGTGTGCATACGTGTATTTACGTAGTTATGGATGCATGCACACATACACAACTAGAAAAAAGAGTTATGTATATGATCCAATCCTGCACTTTTTTTCTCTTTTTCTGTTTTCTATTTTATAAATTTAAAATAAAATGTTTATAGTTATTGTTATTATAATAGAACGTCTTATTCTTCCTTGTTCTTTTTATTTTATATTTTCTATTTCCTTTATAAATTTTCTACTGTAATCCTTTCTATTTTCAACACATTTATATATTTAGTTCATATGGTCACACTAGACCTCACATAACTATATTCCATATTCCATTGGTCACCATTAAACAGGCAGTCGCCTAGTACGGTGATTTAATGTATCATATATAAATAAAGGTTTTAATGTATTTTATAAATAAATAATGATATTTTAGTTCAGGCTTATCTTCAGATAATTGTTGGCTGTTATAACAAGGTCAATTCACTGATATACCGTGCAAATAATTTTTTCAACACAATTTATGAATACATGGGTCATTGGGTCTGAATAAAAAAAACGAATAATTGGGAATTATTCTTGAAGTATTAATAATAAATAAAAAGGGGCGGCATACCTGCCCGGAGCACAACGACGGCTGGCGGGAATTTCCCATTCCCTTAGGAACAGATTTGTGTTTACGAAACTATCTGTGTAAGATTGTCGACTATGTGAAACATTACTATCCATCGGGCACTATGTAAAATTGTCATAAAATCTGCGAAAGTCATGCGAAATTTGGACTTGGCAAATTTGTTCCCTTTTTACATCTTCTTTTGTATTACAACTCATCGTCAATTTTGTTTTAAAAACCAATAAATATGTTTACGAATGTACCTATTTACGAGTACTTATAACCCATTTAAGACAGTGATGCAGAACTTTTTCATATTGCATACATACATGACAAATTTTACAATCTATAAGTGCAATAATAAAGCTGGTAGAAATACAACAGATTGCAACTCCTGATGATAAGGCATGTTTTGAAACACCCAAAATTCGTATTGCATAAAGAAAACTTGTATTGATGCACAAAAGTGCATAACATTATTATTTATTTTTTAATACTATCGATGCAACGATTCTTAAATTGAACAATGCATTAAAATCGGCATTGTTGCATTACTAGATACAACAAACTTGCGCAAAATTACATAGACTCTAGGATAATACCTATGTATTTACATTTCAGGATGATCGATTCATTGAAATATTTTAACAAGTATATAGTTACATTATTTATGAAATAGCTTTTTATCTCATCACAGTATTTTTTGTGGTATGCAGGAGAACTAAAACAAACAATATTTTAAAATTACTTTAAAGTTGACATGCCAACAAAATTGTAATTATGTACAATGAGATAATTAAAAACTAACAAAATTTTACATGAATTTACTTTCGCTAGAATACGCTAGAGTTGAAAAAATAAAAATACATTATATTTGAATGACAACTTTCACGAATCAAAAACTGAGCCAACACTAAGGACGCGTTGTTTTACAGAATTTGAACAATTCATCAAATTTCAACGTTCATTTTCAAGTTCTGTGAAAGATTTTTTTAAGTTCTGTTTTAATTTCAGTTTTGTCAAGCAACTAGCCTATAATGATATAATAACAGAACTTGAATAGGACTTTCACAGAACCCGGAAATGAACGTTGAACGGAAATGAACCCCTCCTAAGGACGGGTTGTTTTACAAAATTTGAACAATTCATCAAATTTCAAAGTTGATTTCAAGTTATGTGAAGGTTCTATTCATATTCTAGTATTTCATCATTATTGACCAGTTGCTTCACAAAACTGAAATAGTAACAGAACTTGGATAGAACCTCTACAGAACTTGAAAATTATCGTTAGCGAAAGATTAAGGATTACTCTTTTTTAGAGGATAATAATGCAATCTCTAGATATGGCGTGTTGTATAATTCCCACCAATGAGGAATTTCACAACCAAACTCCCCGTCTGATTCTGTCGCCTCGCTCAATAGCATAATATCTTTGGAGACAAATTTGCTCCTTGCAGACAAACAAAAGGTTAAAAAGCAATGTATTATGTGAAATAACGCATTTTCTTTTTAATAAATGTTTATGTAACCCAATTCTTTGGAACCAATAATTTTGGTTTCGGTATCATTTTTAACATCCACATAACCTGTCTAGACTTTGTTGATGAATCGTAAAGCTTTACATTGAGTGTAGTGAAAATTACACTCTGCATTAGAGACACCAAAAAAGTGCATTTGCCAAATTTTAAATGAGCAACTGCTGAAATGGTGATTGGTGAAAATGGCCATGAAAGTGAAATTAAATGAAAAAGAAAAACATAATTATCAAATAGTATCATTTGGTTTTGCTCTTTGTTTTCTCAAAATAAATGCCATTCCATGAACTCTAAAATGCTTGTCATGGTCAATAGTGTTGTCAAACTGTTCGTAGCAGATATTACATTGATTTTCCAACACAGTTCTGCCGGAATTTTTATCTTCTAATTCTTGAGGAACTTCTTTATCAAAGCAATCATTTTCCTCAATATATGCATCGGCATTGTCCACACCGTGAATAATCAATAGGTGACTGCAAAAGGCATTCCTGACAACAAAGGATGAACCGCATTCCATACATTGATAGGACCCGGAGTTATCTCTATGCGAGACGATGTGCTCACGAAAAGCTTCTTTGTCGGGAGAATCAAAGGGACACTTGGTGCAGCTGAAGCTGTCACCTTTGGAAGGTTCTGATATCAAAACACCTGCACCAAATGCACAATTTTCTTCACTGTTTTTACGTTTGCCGATTCTACGCCTTTTCTTTGGTTTTGGAGTACTGTCAAATAAATTCCGGTTAGTGCCCATTTTTGTCCTCATACTAGCGTCCCAAGTTGACCCGTTCTTGGTGCTGTCGGGTAGTATTTTGGATATTTCCTTGGTACTGAATTTGATTGGATTATCGGATTTTACATTAGGAAGCCTCGTGTACACTTCAAAGCTTTCCCGGCTCTTGCATAAAGGACATTCTCTTGGCAAGGTGTGGTCATCTTCCTTATTAACTGCATACATAAATGATTTATTACACGATTTGCATGTTTTTTGAACATTTTCAAACATCACCTTTCCAGCATTTTGGTTGCTAGTAAAACAAAAATCGCTAGAAACCTTTTTACTATATTTTGTGAAAAAATATAGATTACACTTATTAACATGTTTTTTTAAAAAGGCTAGACTTTGGTATGTTATATTACATCCTGGGCAACTATACAATAACTGAGCCTTCGAATCAACAGTGTGACCTTTGAAATGCTTCAGTATGTTGCTTTTAGATACAAGTTTATGGGAGCACGGCAAACACTGATAAAAGGTGTCCCCATTGGTAGGCGATGTGCTGTTGTGAGACTGACTGATATGCAACTGTAGAGCAGCGGCCGTAAAGCAGGCAATGGGACACTGCACGCACTTGAACACCTGCTTTGTGTGGGTTTGCATATAATGCGCATTCAGGACATCATGGCGTATGATGGATTTGCAGCCAGGAACAAAGCACTCACTAACCATGCATCTGGCAAAGTGGAAGCACGTATATGACAAATGCTGCTGAAATTGTGTTAAGTTATTTACCTCGAAGCCACACTCGGGGCAGATATGAGGTGATTTCTGTAAATGAATCGTCCGGTGGGCCACAAATGCACAATAATTTGGTAAAATCAAGGAACAAATATTGCAAAAAAAGTTGGTTGGGATATCCGGTGTTCTCATTTGAAAGTGACTAGACTTCGCTAAATGGAAAGATGTACACTTTGACACTATTGTTTTTTTACAAATCTTACAATCAAATGAATTGGGCATCCTGGAAGTTCCAGGTGAACATGATGGTTGTTTGGCTGAGTCGCTAAAATCGTGTGGCTCCATGATGGCCATTGCAGAGTTGCAAATTGTCTCAATAGTTTGGCACGCTTCAGGTGCTTCGTCGCCACTAACGCCAAGTACTGGTACGTTGATGTTGTTCTGATCAACATGACTGAAATTCAATTTGTTTTGAATTTCCGAAGCATCGCTAAATGTTTTTTCAATAAAAGTTGAAGCATCTTGGAAAGATTTTGTGATTACTTCAACAATTGAATCTACTGGATCAATTTTTGGTATTTCTACGGCAGGACATTCTTTCTGTTGATTCTTCTGTAATATGTCTAAATATGTTTGAACATTAATATAAGATATATCCTTGTCGAGGGTAGTATCAAAGTCATTCAACGCATTTTGGCACTCTTCGGGATCCAGAGGGTTGACTTGAATGTCGGAGAGATTTAACGTAGTCATCTGGTGAACATGTGACCGAATGTGGGACAGGATCTTGCATCTATTAGTGAAGAGTAAATTGACCTTGCAAACTCTGCAGTAGAAGTTTATCTTCAGACTGCAGCGATTGATATGGAAATCAATACTCGATTTAAAAATAAACCTGTGAACAAACAAGCGAAATCATTAATCAATTGCATTTTTTAAATTTTGCAATAATTAATTTTTGCCATGTTATCAAATAAAAATACAACTTGAAAATTTTTAACTGAAAACTTAATAACCATATACTTCTACGGAAAAGTTTGTAGTTCAGCATAATAAATAAATATTCTTACTTATCGCCACAGTCCATGCACCAGAAATGCTTCATCCCGAGACTAGCGGGGTGAATGTAATTCTCAGTAAGCTTGGTGAACACTTGCTCCCTCACCAAGTTCTGCATGTGCACTGAAGGTTTCCTCATGATTTCCTGTATCACAAACAAACAAACAATGTAATGACATAATTCATTAATCACCACTTATGATTCTAGTCGACTTTTAATCTCTTAAGGGAATATGGTACGATTTGATAAATAAAAAAAACCGCTATCTAAAATGGCTACAACTACCTTTCTTTTGCCATTCCCAGACTTGATATTTGTATAATCAAATAATGGACTATTGTTTTTCACGCGCCTGATTTTTTTTAATCATTATAATAAATAAAACATTGATACACAGTAAAACCCATAGAAATCCATCTAATTTCACGGTTAACATCCAGTAGTGACCAAAAATGCACATAAAAATATATTTGATAAATATATAATATACCTATACATTTTTAAACTGTGGTTAGAATCAAATCTACTAGTCAGGGACGGCTTTGTGTGTGCGCAATTGTAGCAATTGTAGCTCTGGGCGCCGACTTGCTAGGGCTCCAAGGAACCAAGGCGCTGGTAATAACTAATAAAGCACCCTTGAGGTTTTTACTAGCATCAGGTGCAGTTTCGACCAGGGCCCATCCTGACTGGAGTCAAACTCAAATAGTTCAGCCATTATGCTGCAGAGGTAAGGTTTACTGGTTGAGATGTTAATATAAAATTCCAACAAATTAGCAAAGGTAAGCACATTAAACTGTAAGATAGATTTTTCTAAAATGACAATGGTTGTCAGATATTCAGTCATAGGTGATCCAATTATTTCTTTATCACATGGAAAAGAGCATGTCGAGAATAATAAAATTAATATTCATCAGTTAAATAAGATAATAATATTTAAGATCTTACCAAATTAAATTTTGGGCCAGAAGGCATGTTGACTTGTTTTGTTGGATGACTTTTAAAGTCAGTCATTTTGAATATCGTTTAACAGTTTTGTACGCATAGTACTGTAAGGGTATTGTTTAAAACCCAAAGATTGTGTTGATTCAGATCCTGCTGTAATGATAATTTAAAATATTACTAGTAAATTTTGGGCAATTCTTTACCTACAACTACCGTTTTTAATACGCATTAAAAAAAACAACCAACTTAATGACAATAAACAACCACTTTTTGCATTTACGATTTTAAAAAATATTGATATTTAATATTATTTACGTAAATAGTAGTTTACGAGAAAATTTGCGAACCGCTCACCATTTTGACAGAAGACCGATATGAATTGATATGAAGATCGCGCATAATTCGCGTTTGTTTGTAGACAGTGTAGAAAACATGAAACACATAATCGGCATAATAGACAATTATTTGGGATCGCTGGCCACCCGTTAATTATAAGGCGACCAAATTTGTTCCCAAACATCACACGAATTTAGTTTCCTAATATGGGTTACTAAAAAAAAAAAAAAAATTTTTAAAGTTTAGTTTTTCTTGTCTATTGTACCGATTATGTGTTTCATGTTTTCTACACTGCCTACAAAAAATATCATCTTGGTGTTCTGTCAAAATGGTGCTTCGGTTGGCAAATTTTCTTGTTAATTATTATTTACGTAAATAATATTATATATCAATATTTTGTCAAAATCGTAAAAGCAAAAAGTTGTTTATTGTCATTAAGTTGAGTCAAATGATTTTTTTAAATGCGTATTAAAAACGGTACTTGTAGATAAAGTTTTACGATCAAACAACGGAAAAGTAGAAGTCGCATTGGAAAATAGAATAACCGTATTGAATTTTGGTTCCATGACAACCAGTTCAACAACTAATGACATTATGTTAATTGTGTATGGCCAAGTCACTCCTAATGGTGAAAGCCAAAATAAAGAATAAAAAGAAAATGGATTCTTGTTCTCAACCCAATGACAATTGAATTAAACACACCTTTAAAAAGTGATGGTTGTTCAGATGTTGCGATTTTAGTTGATCAACTCTCCGTGAATGACACCTGAAAGCTAATCGACGATATACTCCGTCACACAGAGCGATTTTAGTTGAACGACAAAAATTGAACAAGATACAATTCAGACGTTTCAATTTGACTCGAACCGTTTTGTTAGTCAAGATGGCGTCAAGTGAAGTTATCGCTGCGTGCGTCCCTATGATTTCGGATATTTTACGGAACGAACTTTAGAATATGAAAAAGCTCAAAAAATTTCGGTAAATTTTGGATAGGGCCTGACGCGCTTATTACGAATAATTTTTAGAAAAAAACTTTATATTCGCCTTAATTACTATAAAAGAAAACTTTTTGCATTTCGGGCGGCGGAAAATTATGCATTTTGATTTTCAATTGCGTAAAACCAAAATTCACTTCGCGAATCGATGTGGCGACAATGCGCCGCCATTAGGAACGCACTGTTATGTTGGTATCACTGATGCATTAACAAGAGCTAAATACGACCGTTGCTATCTTCGTGGGATACACATGAAAGGCGCTTAATTATGAAAAACAGAATTAAAAATATAATGTAAACGAACCTCTAATCAGAATCACTTCAGAGTTAAGCTGAGGCACTGGAATCGTGTTGGATTTCATCGTCGTTATAGTTGGAGGTGTTGGTATTCGTTGTCAAACAAAATATATTAGGGTTTGTAAACTTCAGCAGCCATTTTGATTTTCAAGTAATTTAGCAGCTACGCGAGGTTTGTGTAACATGGTTTGTGATACAAAAGAAAGTGCCCCTTTATAACGCCTGCTCGCGTCAAGGCAAGAAAAACATCCCAGTTTTCAAGTAGTTTAACGGCTACGCTAGGTTTGTGTAACATGGTTTGTGATACAAAAGAAAGTGCCCCTTTATAACGCCTACTCGCGTCAAGGCAAGAAAAACATCCCAGTTTTCAAGTAGTTTACCGGCTACGCTAGGTTTGTGTAACATGGTTTGTGATACAAAAGAAAGGGCTGTATCTCCTTCAATTTTAGAAAAATTAAAGTTTGTTAACATTATAATTCTGTTGTGTTTTCATAATTTCGCGCCAATCCATTTGTATTCCACGAAGTTAGCCATAGTCGTATCTACGCAATGTATCAGGGATACCAACATAACAGTGACGTACCTAATGGCAGCTGATTGCCGCCGCATCGATTCGCGAAGTGAATTTTGGTTAACGCAATTGAAAATTTAAATTCATAATTTTCCGCCTCCCGAAATGCAAAAAGTTTTCTTTTATAGTAATTAAGGCGAATATAAAGTTTTTTTCTAAAAATTATTCGTAATAAGCGCGTCAGGCCCTATCCAAAAATTACCAAAATTTCGTATGTGGGCTAAAAAATGGATTATAAGGATATAATTATAAGGCATAAGAAGATACCGAAGGCTATCGCAATCATTTGCGAATTTCGGAAGAACAATTTGATGTCTAATATTCAAGAAAAAATCCAAAACAAGGACACAGTTATGCGCGCGGCTGTCCCGGCAAAAACAAAGTTACAAATTACGCTAAGATACCTTGCAACGGGGGATTCTTTTTCAAGTCTGACTTATATGCACATACATTTTTTCATTGAAGTAGATGCCATGATGGTAGGTACTAGGTAGGCATAAATAAATCACTCACTAGGGACGTCTAACGTCTACTTTCGACCGCAATTAACTAAAAATCGCAAGCGAATTGAAACATATGTTCAGACGTTTTGATTCGGCACCGGCACGAAAATCAAACAATGACTCATACTTGAACAACAAAAGTAGACGGGCTTTCAACTTTCGTCGTTCAACTAAAAACTTGATCAACTCTTTTGAAAGGCTGTTCACACTTGTCAATTAGCTTTCAAGTGTCATTCAACTCCAACATGATCAACAAAAATAACTCTGTGTGAACGGGGTATTACCCCAAAATCCTTTCAACAAATCATCATCGATAAAGTTTTTAGTTGAGCAACAAAAAAAAATTATTTTTGTCTACTTAATATATTTTAATGACGTATCCCATTCCTTGTGTCATCAAATACTCCAAAAATATCATAAGTCGATATAACTGCATTATCAACACAAAAATAAAATAATAATAGTTCATTATGCACCACTTTGCACACAAATCAGTTCAAAAGTAGTCATACAAGATGGCTGACATGCAATTTCCCCTCACCCTAGATTTGGTTTCAATGCTATTCATTCAAAATCGCACCAATACTCTTTGCAGGGTTTTTCAGGTGCATGGAATCAATGAATATCATACACAAAAATGTAACCTTAAGCCTCTGAAATTCTTTGAGAGTATATAAATTATCTACAAGTATATATTTGAGTTGTCAGTGTTAAAAAAAACACTGCTGTATTTAAATCAACATTCTTTAAGGTTACTGGGAATCCCAAAAATATACTGTCATAATATTATGTACGTAAAGTAAAAATAATATGTGTTGGAATTTGGTACCTACATGATATTTATATTATTATCGTACATTTTGTGTTGGCAGTGTTCAAAATTAAAACACAACTCTGTTTACTAGCAATCCTAGTAATATTGTCATATGCAAAAAAAGTTTTACTCGAGTTCGATATTTCCCTAGATTTGTGCAGATTTCACTTTTCACTAAAAAAAATGCTGCTCCAGATATAGGGAAAGCTCCCTCGACGTCACTTCACTGGTATAGTGGGTGGTTTATTTATGATTCATACTGATCGGATTTTGCACACACACGACACTCATATGCGGCATTTGGAAATTCCATAGTCTCACTGGTTCCAGACGGTTGAGACCAGTTGGGACTTGTGCGGCATTCACTTTTTTTAAACCCCGCCCCCCTGAAAAAAAAAATTGGCAGAGAAATAACCCGCCAATTTTCTAAATGATTTTTGAGAATATCAATAGTTGCACGAAAGTGGTATATTTATGAGTTGCACTTAGAACACGGGAGTGGTTTCTCTCCCGACCGCCTTGGTGCATTTTAAATGTTTGATTTGACATTGGAGGTGTTGAAACTACATTAATAACACCTTCTACTATGTGTTATATTGTTTAAACATGTCCGTGTGCACACATTTCAGAATCCTTTAGGCCCTACTTATGCACAACGGCTGTGACTGCACCGGATGAGATTTAGTGAGATCCATATCTTCCGAGGGAGAGAGAACCGTTGGATCCACAATGCAGCTTGTTTTCCCCTTCCGAAGTAAGCCACTGAGTTCGCCATGGCTCTTCAGGGAAGTGTCGTGAACGAAGCAGAGTTTCGCCTTCAGACCAGACGGGACTCCTGGATGTGAGGCAGCTGGCAGGTGACTGGTTGAAGGGGAATGTTGCTATTCAAGACCTTTTTGTATTCCACTCGTCTTACAGTGGGCGGTGCATACTCGAGAGGACAGGGAGCCATTGAAGTGGGGTGGAGGGAAGAAATAATCACAGCACAGAGATGAAATAATCAAAGCATATGGTGCAATGTCAATAATTTTTATTTATAGACAGCAATTGCATTATTCTCTTCTGCACTGATGCACAGTCGGGAAACATGACAAACGCACGCCCAACATTTGTACAAAGTTGACATCAATCACACGAGAACATCTTTCTTGAGGTCAACAGCTCGGCTGTGAAATGATTTGCAGGCCTGTGTTTCCTCCCTTCATGGGTCTCTTTGGGTTCACTCCTTCCTTTCCTCAAAAATACACAGCATCCCCAAAAATGACATAAGCTCTAAGGGAAATTGTTTGCCTCAGGTATTGATTTAATGTAAAATTAAATATATTGTGGGTTACTGCCAAAAGTTGGTAACTAATACAACCATGTTTTGGAGTAAACTCAGTTTTAAAGTTTGATCTTCATTATGAAGTCATGATTTTGGGAAATAATATTAATATTAATTTGAAAAAAATCACTAGATGTTTATTTTTGTAAGTGCTTTTACAATATTTTTCTTGTCTATTAACACACTTCAGCCGGGAGAGGTAGTTCTACCCGTTCAGTCGATTGATGCTTAAGGCCGGGAAGGGTAGTTCGACCTTTGGCGCCGGCCTCACTGGCAATGGCAGAAAAGACGGAATTATTCAATGTTTTTACATGAATATTATATACCAATCTCTTTGAAAAGGTCCCAACTATATGTACATAATTATCGAATCGTAATGCAAATCTTTTTAAAAATTTAGTTTCGGCCTTCCGTTTACATCGGTATTTCAACAAAATGATATATTATTTGTTAGTGAAATAATTCAATTCCTGGAATGAGGGTTTTTATGACCGTGAAACCTGATTCAAATCTCTTTCTCCGTTCCGTCCCACTCAACTCCTATGTGCAAGCGACCGAGAGATATAGGGCGTATTTAAAGAAAACAGGTATGAGCAAATACCGATAGGCGGACCGTAATAAAGATATTACAAGGTTAATTGAGTTGCATTTCGAATAATTTTCGTTTAGTACTTTTATAGCTTGGGTAGGCTGAGTTACTATTTAGAAATTTTATTAAAATACTTTAATTAGATATAGCGATTTAAAAAAAATTAAAGAAATTCGCACAGGACCTTTATTTTCGCCCGGACTCAGAATAGTGCCAGCGCAAAAAATACCCGGCCGAAATGACCGAAAAAAAATAAAGTTACAAAGTTTTATAAAAAAACACTACTGCTTATAAACCTACTTAACGACAAAAGAGGGGACCCAATCTTATTCCAGACACAGATTATAATACATATATATTAAAATCAGCGGAAATTCAAAAAAACTTGAAATGTAGTTAGTTACCAACGATATACACATTTGTAATCAAGCAGAAAAATTTATAGGATTATGTAAAATTGAACTAACTTTGATGAAATTCAATGTTTCACCTTAGCCGTGAAGTACTTTTTACTTCTATTGGTTGTCAAAACTTAAAAAATATTTTTCTTATCTCATTTTACCCTAATGAAGAAATTTCTGCAAAAAACCCATTTTATATTCATTATGTAAAACCCCCAACATGCAAACCATAAAGGGTTAAAAGTGATGCTAAAATGTCTGTTTGAATGTAAAAAATTCAAAATGTCACCGATCGTTGATTTGGAGGGTCATCAAACGCAATGGAGTTTTGAATCATCTCAAACTTAACCATGCAGCTTTATAGTTCAATAAATAGAATTCAATATATTATGTAGTTAAAAATTTTTATTCATCAAACAATTTTTTTTAATAATCTAACCGGGAGGCCATTCCATTTGTCTCCCTCCGAGGACGTGAAGGTGCAGATGGAAGACACTTTGGGCTCCGTCGCGACCATCGTTGACCACAAGTCGGAAACCTTTGTTGAGGCCCACTTTCACCGCAACCTTGCGGGCAACGAGCATCAGATGACCTGAAAAAGCATTTCAAGTAACACATATGAATAGTAGCAATATTATTTATTGCCTGTTTTAACTCAACCGTTTTGAATTTCGTCTTTCTGTATATTTATTTGTACATTCTGTTACAATTTATAAAAATCTGCTGCATCTACTTTATTATTCAAGCAATCCTTACTTTGGCAAACTAAAACTTACTAAGATAGCTAACTTTGTCTAGGTGGCTAGGATAGTTAACTGATTTGTATTTTAGAAAATGTGTTGCATCCAATTTTTTATTCAAACAAGCCTTACTTTGACTAGGTGGCTAACTTTGGCTATGGTTCAGTGAAGAGTATTTTAATTCAAACTAGCCTTACTTTGAGTAGGTGGCTAACTTTGGCTATGGTTCAGTGAAGAGTATTTTAATTCAAACTAGCCTTACTTTGAGTAGGTGGCTAACTTTGGCTATGGTTCAGTGAAGAGTATTTTAATTCAAACTAGCCTTACTTTGACTAGGTGGCTAACTTTGGCTATGGTTCAGTGAAGAGTATTTTAATTCAAACTAGCCTTACTTTGAGTAGGTGGCCAACTTTGGCTATGGTTCAGTGAAGATTATTTTTTCAAATGTGAAATCATTCAAGCAATGGTGTGATATAATATTATTTAAGGTTGAAAATAAATAAAAATGGTAAAATTTTACCAAAACATTATTTTTATTTAAACAAAAAAAAAACCTAACTGAATACTCCACTGCCCAACAAAAATACTCAACCAGAGCAATTAGCCAAAATATACTGGTTACTCCCAGTTTGAATACATCTTTTGGATAGAGAAATATTAAATTCTATGTTACCAAATAAAACAAAAAAATAACGGAAATGAATATAATAAGAAAGTAAAAAGATGGCTGAGAGAAAAAGGTGATAATCAACGTACAAACATTATGAAGACGATGTAAAGACAACTTGAAACTAAACACAAAAGATTAAAAACCATAGGCCGCCTCAGAACAGGAAACAGAATTTATACTTTATACCTACATCATGTACAAACATTGCCATTAAAACTATTAAAATCAAAGCAAAAAATAGTTGGCCACTTTACTAAAGGCGTTGTTTCTTATTGTAACTAAGTTGAAACAAGTTTTTTCAAAAGAAATAACAGTCATGGTCAAATGGTAGACATTGAGAAAAGTTTACCTTGATTCTCATGCCTGTGACACAAGTTACAATATAAAGTAATTATTTTCCCAACCATTGCATTTTTAGCAACAATTTATGGAAATTACACTTTGTTTCAATAATAAATTATTACAAGAAACAACTGTTTACATGCTCAAAATAGGGGTTATTGGTTATTAGATTCTTAGTTTGCGTTAATTAAGTAATTTTCTCAAACTTTCGCAAATGGGATAATTTTGTGGTAAATTTTCTTTTACCATCTCTCGAAATGCAGTTAGTTGTTTCTTGTTGTAATTATGTTGAAAGGAAGAGTAATTTCCATAATCTGTGACTAAAAAATTTCGGCGGTTAAGTAAATATTTACCCAATACAATTTGATAATCTCAGAACTTCAATTATATATATAAAATGTAAACATCTAACTGATTGATAGCCGAGCGCCAACTCCCAACTCAGATAATCTTTATTCCTTATATCAAAGCTACCTAAGGCTTCTCACAGCCATGCTAATTTTCTTTCAGAATCGTGCAAAAGAAATGATATTTTTGATTATTACCTAGGAGTTGCTCGTCGTCGTCGGAAGCATCAGAAAGCTTGACGATGGCTTTTCGTGGAATCACCAGGAAGTGAATAGGGGCCTGAGCATTAATATCGTGAAACGCCACGCACTAGAAACATATAATAATTATTGAACATTAAATCATGACTTTCATTTTTACCGGTAAGTAAAACAGTGATACAATCTTGATCTCATATAATGTGTACTTCAAACGTAATTATTACATCATTTTCCGCAAAACTTTACTACTTTTCAAGTATTTTAATTTGTTTATAACACTACAATTTATGTAATTAACCGGCATAACCTCAAAATAATGACAGCAGCGTAAGAAGCGCAAATCATTTTTTCTATGTTATGATGAATTGTGTACCTTATCATCTTCATAAATGAAATCGCATGGTATTTCTTTCCTCAAAATCTTTCCAAATATCGTATCTCCTCCTTCGGAGGAGGCGGCCTTCGCCTTCGCTACTTCGTCCGCCATTTTTAAAAGAAATAAAACAAGGAATTCAAAAAGTTATCAGGTGTCAAGTGTAAGGTGTCAAAAGTTATCAAGTCCTCAAGTGTTGCCAATTTTTTTTTTTAAATAAAGCGATAATAATGCCCAAAGAGAATAATGATTTTCCACAAATGTTTTATTATGTAGGTTTTATCATTGATTCCACTTCAGGCCTTAATTTTTAGTAAGAATCCAAAATTTCAGTCAATTCGACGCCATAGAGCACATTATGAGCACATTGATGTTATGCCTAGGGAAATTTCCCTAGATCTAAGGAGAAACATATTTTTTAGGGAAAAGGCACAAAATTTTTGATTTTGCTGACGAAATTAGGGCAAATTCTGGGGAAATTTCGAATATTCTAGGGAATTTTCGGTATATTGAGAAAATTTTGAAACTTTCAAAACTATCTGCATTCTGCATCATTAATGGAAAAATCATAATTCTCACAGGCCTAAATGCAAGGCTTGGGTTCGAATTTTTAAAGCCTTATAATAATGATAAATAATAATACTTGGATGACTTGCATAGCGCCGTTTTTGTGCAAAAACATCTCAAGGGCGCTGTACAAACTTATAATACATTTCTACAGTGATCTATGTTATTACTTAACTATTTATGGAGAAAATAAACAGTAATATACTTACCTGGTAGGTCACTTGAGATTAACACTTAATTAACATTATCTAATTGTTTATTGGCGAAATTTAGATACAGGATTTAGGACTTAATTGAAAAATTGAATATAACTGGACTTTCTCTTAGGATTGGTATATTTAATTTAAGGGTACGACAGCTTAGGAAGTATCCAAAATTTCGGTAATTTCAGAGTCTTAGAGCCCGGGAAAACGGCTTTCAATGTTCGAATCCAAGTCTTGCATTTCTGCCCAGAAAAATGATAAATTTTGTAATAATAATAGTTTATCAAAGAGAAAGAAAGGAGATTGGTTTGAGACAAAATTTAAAGTGACCCACGATAGCTTCTCATTTAGACGCTAGATGGCACTGGAACGAATCGAAAAAACGTATGAATCTGCATTAATAATCGGGTACTTTGTTAAATTCTTTTTGTTTAATATGTACACTATTGCAGCATATTTTTGAGAGGTCATGACCAAATGATCTTCTTAGAAGAGCCGCTACTGCCCTTAAGAATGATGATTTTTTCACAAATGCTACATTACTGAGATTTTGTCATTGATTTTTCACTTCAGACCACAATTCTCAGCAAATTTCCAAAATTTCAGTCCGTTCGGGGCAAACTGAGAACTGAAAATTACAATTCAGATTTTAGAAATAATGTATATAGTGCATATATTCCAATAATGGACATTATATTTCAATATTATGTCGTGAAACCATGTGTAAAACGTACTTTAAAACTTTCTTGAAAAAAAGAGTTCATAATATTCTTTGTCCGGTTTCCGCAACAAAATGCAGAACGTGTTTATTATTAAAAGATTTAAAAGTTCTCGGGCTGTCCATTTAAATTTATTGATACCACACAAGTAATGAATTCGGACAACCATGCGTCTTAAAATGGCGGTCAATCGTAATCTTCTCCCTCACCCGGCAGCTTCAGATTGTTCTCGCGTCCTGCTGGATGTCTTCCCTACTTTAAGTGTTGTATGTATGGAAGGTTATGAAATAAACTGAAGGACCAAAATTAATTCGATTTATTTGAATTATTTATTTTGGACAGCTGATTATAAAGGATCTCGACAAGTAGAAAATTTTACCTAATCCATTTTATTAATTATAAAACAATTGACACAACGTTCATTGTATTAAAGTAATCCATTTTTACACAGGTATTTAAGTTACATTTATTTATATAAATAATAGTATCAGCTGAAGTTATAAGGGTTTGTAATATTTTCTTGGTTTACGAGAAAGTAAACTACATGAAATATATTGATACTTAATAGTTTTTTTTTTATTGATTACACCAACATAACAAAAGAAGAAAATACAAATACAATGTTCACATTATTATAGATATTATAAAACATAATCATTATTTTGTGAATTATATATATCATATAAAAGTGCTAATATAATTTTAAAAAATTACCAACATTTATAATAGGTATAGGTATTATTACAAGTAATTTGATTATTTGTAAACACGTAATTGATATCTGCAAAAATGGTTTTCGAGTAGGTAAGTAACAATATTTATTTGTATTCATTATCTTGGCATCACAAGGCACATTAATGGGCATCCAGACCTCATCCACATATATGTCCTAATGCCAGAAAGTTTTTCATCAATCAAGAGCAACTACAAAAAATATTAATATTTCATACCCACTCGTTTGCTCCGGACCACAATACCATACACAATACTGGACTTACGCGGGAAAAGCTTAAAGCAGCAAAGTCCACTTTTTTGGAATTGCGGCAAAAACCATCCTGAATTACTCTTCTATTTATTCTATAATGTGTTATAGCTATTCTATTCTGTCTCCGTGTAATCACTGAATTGGACTTTCTCTTACTAAAGATTTTAGAGTGACGACCCTTCTATTTATTAATTTGTTTTGTTTAAGTGTCAAAGTTTAGTGACATTTTACGGTTATATTTGTGTTTGTGACAATTTGTCAGTACAAATATGAGTATATTTTTTATATAAGCATTATATGTTTAATTGTTACTTATTTTTTCCGCTTCTATTAGTATAAAAAATATTAATGTTTTGTAATTTTTGTTAAATATCAACAAACATCTTCAGACGTTTGACGGCCGGCGTGGTCTAGTGGTATACGCTTTTGACTACAGATCCGAAGGTCGCGGGTTCGAACCCGGCGTGCGCAAATAAATTTTATTTGATTAATTTGTGTTATTTCACAATTAATTAATTTAAAATAATATATAGTATATTTGCGGCACGTTCCAGAGTGGAAGATACTCTCAGTATCGCCCTGGTGTAAGACCACCATTCAGAATTGAAACGTTGCTTGAAATGGCTTTAGCCGTGTTTGGTGACCAGATCTGAATAGCCAGGTACTTCCCCACCTTCCTCTTCCCCATCTCCCTCCCCTCCCCAATACCCTCAGCCTCACAACATACCCCAATTGGGGATGCCATAGTCTCACTGGCTCCAGACGGGAGCAGTTGGGACTCTTGTGCGGTATTACTGTAAAAAAAAAAAAAAAAAAAAGTAACTGAATCTTGTATCAACCCAGTCAGTCAATAATTATTTATATTATAGTACCAAGATTGTTTAAAGAGTCTCCTTATTAATTTGATACCAAAAACATAAGAGTTGATTCACTTTTGAGGTCTCACTAGCGAAAATTACAACTTTCGGCAGTAATTATTTGTGCGCTTTCAGTCATTATAAAGTCCGCTCTACACTCATCCCGACAGAATATTTTGTGTGAGCAGTTTTTAAATATGTATATGTATATTTTTTACTTTTAATTAATTTTAAATACAGCCTGTTTTTAAATTTCGCTGCAAGATGATTTAATACTTTTAGCCCTTAGGATGTAAAATTTATTAAATTAGTTGGATTCCGCTGCACGCTTAATATGCAAAAAAATTTGATTAGCACTTGTTTTTAACTAAATTTCTACAACTATTTGGTGGGGGAAATGGTAAAAGGTGAATAAAATTTCCATTTTTTCTCAATTAAAGTTACGTTTGAAGGTAAGAAAGGTTAGGAAAACCTCCTTAGATATTTAAGTTAAAATTTAGTGTTGTTTTTTTAAAGAGCTTTTGCATGCACGAAATTCGACAAGTTATCATAGTATTCAAATCTCGCATGAAGTTTAAAAAACACCTTTTATATGTATTTAAAATATAAAAAAAAACTGATTATGATAAAAATGAATAATTTTTTTTTCATGTTATATATTTATCTATGAAAAAACAAATATTTTCTTTATACACTTACACAGAATATAATGTAAACACGGGAAATTCTTTGAAATGTGTTTATGTTTTGCGCACCCTCCTATTTGTTCCAGGGCGTTTTTGATTGTTTTTGTTAAACTGTGGGGCAAGCGAGTGGATATGCATATAAGTAGGGACCTTAAAAATTCACATTATTTTTTGTGGATTTAAAAAAAAAAACTGTTATTTTTCAGCAAAAGCAGTATGTAGTATTTTTTGCAACAAGAGTGTTGTCATATTAACTTTTTGCAATATTGCATAAGAAAAATGGAAGAATGCAGTTTTTACAGAACCTTGTACATTTACGTAATGCTTTCGACGTGAAGTTACCTGTGTTCCATTTTATGGCTATTCAAGCTAGTCAAAACTGAAATATTTAGAATGTATAATAGTTTCTTATTTTAAAATACCAGAAAATTGCTTAGGCGAAACTTCGCATTATTTGCCTGAAAATTGCGAATTTCGCATTATTCTCGTGAAAATTGCAAAATTCATGTAAAAATTACGAAATTCGCATTATCGCTAATGTGAAGTTTTCAGATCCTCTAATAATAAGTAATTTAAAAGATATTTTAAAGTGTACTTTTTGCTTATACTTATATATAATATAAGCCACAAAAGCGATAAAATATTATTTAAAATAAATAAACAGTTTTAAAATCTTCAAAAGAATGATCTTTCTTGCGAAGGTTCTAAAATGATTTAAAACTGGTTATCATATTACTAACGTACTATGCATACATTTTAGCAGTGTTGTTTTTGGTTTAGTTTTTTGATTATACGTAATTATTCATCTTATAATGAATTCGTTAGAGCATTTTCATACATTTATTCAGAGATGCCACGTCATGATAAGCCTTGAAGAAAAATAAAATAATATAATCTTTGTTGGTACACTCAGCATAAAATATTTACAAGTTACAAATGTTACATAAAAAATTAATACATGATAATTTTTTGCAATATTAATATTTACATTATTCAAAAAATAAATCATTATAAAAAAGTGCGAGAATTTTGGCAACAGTAAATCTGCAGGACTGGATATCTCTAGAGTTCTGTGCTCATTTCTCCGTGTTCTGCAGTCCGTCCTTTTCCGGGAAGTTTTCCATTGTGTCGGTTCATCACGCTGTATTGAGACTCGCTGATCTTTCTCAAGTCGTTCAATTGCCCTGTAGTCTGTTTAAAACAATTTTATTAGTTTAAGTCATGTGCATAGTATGTTAGCAGTACAACAATAAGACAAGAGTGTTTAATTATGAATACTTGTATTTAGCATTTTGTTGTTTTGACAACGAAAATTGATTGAACACAAAATTGAATATTTATGTACTAAGACAATTTCATGTACTTTGAGATTTTAAAATATAATATACAACAGACCCCGACCTGATTACTTGCTCAATTACCCCTTTTGAAGTTTGACACAAGTCACATAAATCTCATATTAGTTGTGGCACATACGCAATATTGTTACATTGTATTGCATGAGCTATATTGTATCTCAGCAGTCTTGTTTGCTTTTTTAGTGAGGATGATTAATTCGTATTGACTTTAATCGAGAGCAAGCAGTCTATTGGTCAAATTCAAAATTTTAATTCACCAATCAATGCGGCTTGTGCCGTTCAATTGAAAGCACCAAAAAAAATTATTGGCTCATCAACTTATATAAACTATAATAAAATTTAATTTTTACACATTTTCAACACGTCATGTTTTGGTATAACTTACAGATACTTAAAAAAATATGCATTTTATGTGAAAGAGAAACAATAATTTTTGAAGCCTTTCATTTTGCTTCTTTGGAGTTCCTGTTATGATCTCACATCATCAAAATGTAGTAACGTAGTACAAATTAAATAATATCCCTCGCGGACATTTTGTAAATGATTTTCAACTCAATTGAGCAAAGATGATGGACAAGGGATTGATTTGGAACGCTGGAAAAATGAGTTAATTGAAGCAAATTTTTTCTACCAATAGCAGAGACTACACGGGTTTATGTAGTTAGAAGAGTATGAAGAATTAACCTTATCATAACATGTTATAGGAAAGTGCTCATCTAGCAAGTTTGACCAGTCACCATGACTATGTGCGTGAATAATTTTAATGAATAAGCCATACATACTTTCTTTTACACCGTATTTACTAATGAACATTATTTGGCACATCAATTATGTATTTTTAAAGGGTCTTTAATTGTTTATTAATGTACACTTGACCACATTCTAAAAAACATGAATTGATGTACCATAATCACATATAACATATATTATTTGAAATTAATCAAAATATGGTACAAAAAAATAATAAATAGAAACTATTGTCATTCACCTCTTTGAATAATACTATAAACACATGTAACTACAAGGATTTTACAAATCAACTCCAAATGTGATAGATTCTCCAGTTTCCTGCTTGCACAAGGAGTTTTAACCGTGTATAAATAAATAGAAAAATGTCCAAAAATAAGAAATTTTCTCACAATTATTAAAGTATTTTATCCCCTTTCTTACCCATTATAAAAGAGCACGAGCGGCAAACGGCGAGGCTTATAACTGTTATTAATAAATATAAATCTAATAGCCTCTTTAATTTTTTTTTATGTACATATAAACTAAAAGCAGAAGTCGATTGTCTATTAATTATTTTAATGAATTTTCCATTTCTACAATTTATTTATGTAGAATAAAGAATAAACATCCATTAAAATGTATGAATGAAAACCAATTCGTACAAGAAACGCCGCCAGACGGCAGTAATTAATCAGAATATGTATTGCCACCTCATTGTATGGAAAAATTCAGAAGCTGGACGTGTCACTATTATACAGAATTTGGTGGCAGTTCCTAAATTCCTGTCACCGGCGCTCAGAAACAAATGGATTTAACATGAAAGTAGGAACTGCCACAACACTAAAGACTTTCCTGAATGAGGTTATTAAAAAATAAAAGAAATTATGTTATATTAAGATACACACATTAATATTGCAGTCATTGAACTTACTGAGTACTCTCAATTAATGGCTTCAAAATAATTTGAAGGCTGTTATCTGTGGCATGGCCTCCGTGCCTTTTGACATTTGCGTTTGCGTCCATGTATCTATTGAGGGTGGAGTGGCCTGGGTTATTGCTTCTATTATTCATGTTATAGAAGTCTGCGTGGTGGCTGGTACTGCTGCGTAAACTGCCACCATTTTGTCTATGGCTTGTCAAGAATATTCCAGAATCAACAAAATTGTTGTTGGACGCATGTCTCTGTTCAGATTATAGAAAAGGATTAGAGAACTTATTTATCTACAATGAGAATATTATGGTCAGTGTTATGTGAGTAATTGTGATAAATTATATGTAATTTGATTGGTAGAATACGTTTGTTTTTGTAACAATTTCATAATCTACAATGCATCAACGCCATTACCGTAACCCATTACCAAAAATAATTCATGAAATTTATGATATTCCTCTATTTGTATACCTCGTACTATGGTATATTTAGTGTTATGTTTATAAGTAATGTTGTATCTAAACCAGAACCATGTCTATCTACTTAGTTAAGCTTAAAATTTGCAGAAAGCTGGCAACTATTTAATTATTTTAACACTACTTTGTTCAGAGTAAAAGTGTTTTCAGTAATATGATGAAAATTCAGTGTTTGTTTCATTCATCCGGGAAAAAAATACTGCTGAAGAAATTACTTTAGGGAATTTATTAAGAGAACCTAGTAAACAAAACTTTATAACTTTGCTTTTAGGATGATTAAAATAGAAGTGAATCTTGGAACAATAGAATTTGAGATCACCCCAGCAATAATACTGCATGTTGGTTTTAAGCAGATCTGAGTACAAATACAAATGGCATACTGTCATATACTATAAGTAAAAATAGTAAAAAACTCTCTTATTTTATTCAATGCCCAAGTAGACCAGCATTGTGGTATTCATATCTCCGATCTGTCAAAAACCAACAAACAATTACAGGTAATTTCTTTTCCTAAAAGACTTTTAGTCTACTTTTGTTTTTCGAAACAAATCAATAGAAAAGTGTAATCCATACCGATTTGAAAGAAAACCGAGATGTTGCCATTATTAGACCTGTCGACTTCTAGGTAAGAGACCGGCCAATGCAATGTTACCATTATTAGACCTTTCGAACCCTAGGTCAGAGACAGACTAATGCAATGTTGCCATTATTAGACCTGCCGACTCCTAGGCCAGAGACAAGCCAATACAATTGTACCATTACAAGACCTGTCGACTTCTAGGCTAGAGACAAGCCAATGCAATGTTGACATTATTAGACTTTTCGAACCCTAGATCAGAGACAGACTAATGAAATTGATATTTTTTGAATAAGACATATAATAATTAACCTTATTTCGGACACAGATTATGTGTGACTGAGTTTGTAAGGCTCGAAAGAAACGCGTGAAAGTATTTTTGTCCCGGATGAAGGAATAGAATGGAAACAGGCAAGTAAGTAGCCCACTCACATTATAAGCATAGGACGCGTCGCCGCGCACAAAGTAGAGTGGCCCCCTGTGCTTGTTGAGGGTGGCCCGGCCCTCGGACTGTACACTGGCCACACTGGCGAGGGAGCGCAGGCTGCCCCCGCTGCGCCCGCGCCCCCCAGCGCCCCAGGCGCTCCCCGACATCCCGGGTGTGTTAGACGGCTGCACCGAGTGCTTATTTACAGCGGGGTTAATGGGGGGCTTGCGCCGCGTGAGGCTTAGAGCGGCCAGGTCCGCCGACAAGGAGTGGGGGGTGGGAGGGGGGGGGTGGGAATAGGGCGCTCCTGGCCTCAGGTGGTGGCTACTCACGGATGGGGTCAGCGCCGGCTGCTGCCTCGGACCGCCCACCATAGGGCATTTGGCGCTGTCACTCGATCTGCAACACATTGCCAAAAAGCAAACTTTATCATTTTATACTATATTAAATTTTTAATATGACTCTGTAACAAAAATAAATATAAATATGACTTATGACCAACACATTGTTTTGCTGTTATTCCTTTTCACTCTTATACTTGTTTTACTTTTACTTACAACGCATACATAGTAATATATAGCTAGACCGCAAGAGGATGCTCAAATGCATTTAACATCTTTTTTCATGCGCAGAAAGGGCGTCATTTATTAGTAGTTGGTTAGCAGTCTTCGGTGCACTGAGCTTTATTCGGGATGATGCTTTTTGATTTTGGTCTCAATAAACTGTTCAATAAAACTGTTTTTTCTTTTACAAACATTATTTGTAGTAGATTTTTATTTTCTGTTTAAAATATAGGAAAAAAAGGATATTGAGGTTATAAATGTAACAACATAATTTAAAAAAAAATCAATTATTATGTACTAAAGCACATATCTAAAATGGCACTAGTTTTATTGAGATAAGTTCACCCACTATTTTTAAGAAATAATTTAATAACTTCGTCAATAGAAAAGATGTAAATCAATGATGGTAATTGAATTACTAACCTAAATTTTCTTGACACTCGTTGAATAAAACCATTAACTCATTCGATCTTGGCGTTTTTGTGTTTTTTTTTTATCCACTTATTATAATTAGGTTGAACCTACATTCATACAGCTAGTATAAAGTGGATGACATACAACATACAAGTTCACTGCTGGCTTTGAACTGATTAAGATAGACATATTATACTACCTTTTTTGGTCATTTAAAAGTAATTTGACTTGGTTCGTCCATAGGAGTGATCGCACTGATTGAGTTAAAACCATGAAAACCATTAGACAAAATAATGAGTAGGCAGTACATATAACTGCTATGCACTCGAGTCTAGCGACCACTAAGTTGACGAATATACTCTCGGTAGAAGCATTCAAAAGAGACAGGTAGATTTGCATTTGATGCTCATTATTTTGACAAACGTTTGCTATTCAGGGTTAAAAATAGTTTAACCATATCAGAATTATCTATTGCATTACCTTTCAGATGAGTAAGCATAGTCCTGATCAGCTCCGAGCCCCGAGTCCGTGTGCTCATGGGAGACCCTGGCGCTGGCTATGAGCTCGCCACTGGAGCTGTTGCTGGCTGAGGCCACGGGGCGCACGCTCCCGCCTGTCTCAGGGCCTGCCACGGCCCGACCCCCCCTGCCTGTCAAGCCACCCCCGACTGAGGGGGACATCTCCTTACTTGTGAGGTCTTTGAGTCGCCTGGAATTCGTCATATGGTTGATTTTTTAATTAACATTCACTTGTGATAGAAAACATTCTAACAACTCCAATGGCACCGCAGCGGCGACATAAACAATAGATATACATTTTATTGTTTAAAAAATAAAAGGGTCCTTTTACAGGTATACACATGTTCTATTCAGTTGTGCAGTATCAACTGGCTTTTTGCACTGTTTTTCATTCATAACAATAACTACGCCTTCATTTTATTTGTTAATTTTTACTGCGCAATAAACATGGAGGAGAATTTTGAATTCAGTGGTAGTGAAGATGAGTTTGTTTTCGAAGTGCAAAGTGACTTTTCCAATGAAACTTTATTACGGTCTGCCTATCGGTATTTGCTCATACCTGCTTTCTTTAAATACGCCCTACATTTCTTGCTCGCATGCACATAGGAGTTGAGTGGGTGCGGAACGGAGAAAGAAATTCGAATCGGGTTTTACGGTCATCTCATTTCAGGAATTGAATTATTTCACTAACAAATAATATACTATCCTTTTGTTGAAATACCGATGTAAACGAAAGGCACGAAAATAAATTAAAAAAAGACTATTTTTTTTAAAAGGCATTATGATTTGATAATTATGTACATATAGTTGGGACCTTTACAAAGAGATTGGTATGCATATAATATTCATGTAAAAACATTGAATAATTCCGTCTTTTCTGCCATTGAAATGAGGCCTGCGCAAAAGGTAAAACTACCCTTCCCGGCCTAAAGCATCAATCGATCGAATTAGATCATATTAGATCATCGATTATACCAAATCCATGGGTGGGATTGATCGTGCTGATAAGTATGCATTGTCGTATTGCTTCTTAATAAAATCACTGAAATGGTGGCGTAAACACATTTTTTTGGGGATGGAGATATTTTCCACCAAATCATACATTCTATATAACTTTATTAAAAAAAATAGCAACAAAAAACCATTTGAAATTTATCAAAATTTTAGTAGATCAATTAGTGGGTGAGTACAAAAAGCCTCGAAGTAGACCATCTACTTCCACTTCATCAGAGACCAGGCTCAATGGAAAACGAAATATTTTGAGAAAAAGTCCCAAGAAGGCCTGTGTGGTCTGCTCGGAAAGGGCAGAAAAAGGCGGGAGATGGGAAACCAGTGAGTAACAAGCCACATATGCATTTGGGCTACTGGTTTCCAAAATGCCACAGGTTAAAAAATTATAAAGATTAGAATATGCAAATAAATAAATATTTCTTAACATAACTACATCTTTTTATTTTCAGCATTACCAAAATTTTTTTTTTCTAATTTTCTAAAAATATTGTAATCTTTCCTCATATTTTTACATTATTCTCCACAGAGTGTCTGGTACCATATAAAAAAAATTAGAGTAGAAAAGGGTCACGCCTAATAGAATAATATTTCACTGCCACAATAATGTCTGTTATTAATTCTTTTATAAACTTTGGTATATTAGGCATAAAAAAATAGCAGTTTAAATAGCAGAATTTACATAAAAGCATTTCACATATTTTTTAAAAACAGTATCTAGTTATATATTATATTATTGTAGAAAGCAATCACTTTGTGGTTTGACATATTTAATAAAATAAAATACTTTTTTGTTTTAAAACCACGATATTTATTAATTTAAGAACCGACCGGTTTCGCTTTACTTAAGCATCATCAGGGTACAAATTAATACTAAACAAGAAGTACATAATGTGTGTATATATATAACAAAATATAGAGGGAGACAACATGATACAAATATAAGCAACACAAAGACGGTCATAAAATACATTAACATAAGTGCACAAGTAATGGAAAAACCGCTAGATAATTATGTAGACTAATGGGTTATATCAATAAATCGGGAGAAACAAAGCATCAACTGGCATGGTGGTAAGGAAGTAAGGAGAACTGGGATTTTTTATGGGTTTATTGGAAACAGACCTAATATTGGACTACTTGATATGTCTAATTGATTATTAAGTATCTGACTTTTGGTTTTTACAGCTTTTTTAATTTCTAGTGCCTCTAAGTTGTTTAGTCTGTTACCATGCCCGTTTTTATGTAAGATGTTAGCACCGGTGCTATGACAGAATGTATGATCTTTATCGATCAAATGATTTGCGAATTCGGAAAACCCGTTATTATTGAGGCAACGAAGATGCTCCTTTATCCTAATATTAACATTACGTGATGTCTTACCGATATAGAAAGCCGAACAATTATTGCAATTTAATTTATAAATCCCCGAATGACTTAATTTATCGTCCTTATCTTTAGAATTAATTAGAAATTTACCTATATTGTTATTAGTATAAAAGGCCGGTTTGACTTCAGAAGGAAGGTTTTTTACACTTAAGGTAGAAAAGTGATTAATAAATAAAATTCGCCGCCATTGATAATTAATATTATTATCATTGATTTGAGGACAAGGACTAGCAAAGAGGAAGCGATTAATGGCTATTTGTTTTAGCTTTTTATTTAAGATTAAATCTATAAAATTCGATTCATATCCATTATTTACTGCTATGTTTTTAATTAGTTTTAGTTCACTATCAAAATTACTATCGGACATTGGAATTGTGACTAAACGATGGACCATTGAATGGAATGCGGAGTGCTTATGTGAAATAGGGTGATTGGAGGTGCTGTGTATGACAACGTCAGTATAGGAGGGTTTACGAAAAATGTTAAAATTAATTCTGTTATTAACGATCGATAAGGTAAGGTCTAAAAAATTTAAGGTTGAATTTATGCCTATTTCTAATGTGAATTTAATCTTATTATGAAAAGAGTTTATAAGTTTGAGGAAGGAATTCAGTTGACGCTTAGTCCCTGTCCATATACACAAAACATCATCAACGTATTTTTTCCAGTACAAGACATTTTTAATAAGATGTGAGGTACTAGATAAAATTTTATTTTCTAAGTTATCCATGAATATATCAGCAATCAGAGGACTGGTAGGGCTCCCCATAGCTAGGCCGTCACGTTGCTGATATATAACATTATTAAATTGAAAATAATTTTGATTCAGGCATATATTAAACAAGGAAGTTAAATCTTTTATAAAATCTATAGAGAGATCGGAACTATTTAATAAATCAGAAATTAAACATTTACTCTCTTCTATGGGAACATTGGGGAACAAATTTACAACATCAAAAGAAATTAGTGTAGAATTACTAGGGAGAATCATATCTTTCAATTCTTCTACTAATGAAAAAGAGTTTTTAAGGGTATGTTTAGGTGAAAAAACATTGGTATTTTGAAACACATTAGTAATAACGGATGATATTTTAAAATTTGGGGCGTTACAACATGAAACTACTGGCCTGACGGGGCAATTATTCTTGTGTATTTTAAGGAACCCGTATAATTTAGGGGTTTTGGGATTTTTAGTTAAAAATTTTTAACTTTGTGATATGATTCATCTTTGAATATTTTAGTTTTACATGCTTGAAGTGTTTGTTTCACATTTTCTTGGAACTTATTGGTTGGGTCTTTCGCAAGTATTGCGAAATTGTCACTGTCAATGATAAAATTTTGTCAAAATAAAATTTTATCTAGTACCTCACATCTTATTAAAAATGTCTTGTACTGGAAAAGATACGTTGATGATGTTTTGTGTATATGGACAGGGACTAAGCGTCAACTGAATTCCTTCCTCAAACTTATAAACTCTTTTCATAATAAGATTAAATTCACATTAGAAATAGGCATAAATTCAACCTTAAATTTTTTAGACCTTACCTTATCGATCGTTAATAACAGAATTAATTTTAACATTTTTCGTAAACCCTCCTATACTGACGTTGTCATACACAGCACCTCCAATCACCCTATTTCACATAAGCACTCCGCATTCCATTCAATGGTCCATCGTTTAGTCACAATTCCAATGTCCGATAGTAATTTTGATAGTGAACTAAAACTAATTAAAAACATAGCAGTAAATAATGGATATGAATCGAATTTTATAGATTTAATCTTAAATAAAAAGCTAAAACAAATAGCCATTAATCGCTTCCTCTTTGCTAGTCCTTGTCCTCAAATCAATGATAATAATATTAATTATCAATGGCGGCGAATTTTATTTATTAATCACTTTTCTACCTTAAGTGTAAAAAACCTTCCTTCTGAGGTCAAACCGGCCTTTTATACTAATAACAATATAGGTAAATTTCTAATTAATTCTAAAGATAAGGACGATAAATTAAGTCATTCGGGGATTTATAAATTAAATTGCAATAATTGTTCGGCTTTCTATATCGGTAAGACATCACGTAATGTTAATATTAGGATAAAGGAGCATCTTCGTTGCCTCAATAATAACGGGTTTTCCGAATTCGCAAATCATTTGATCGATAAAGATCATACATTCTGTCATAGCACCGGTGCTAACATCTTACATAAAAACGGGCATGGTAACAGACTAAACAACTTAGAGGCACTAGAAATTAAAAAAGCTGTAAAAACCAAAAGTCAGATACTTAATAATCAATTAGACATATCAAGTAGTCCAATATTAGGTCTGTTTCCAATAAACCCATAAAAAATCCCAGTTCTCCTTACTTCCTTACCACCATGCCAGTTGATGCTTTGTTTCTCCCGATTTATTGATATAACCCATTAGTCTACATAATTATCTAGCGGTTTTTCCATTACTTGTGCACTTATGTTAATGTATTTTATGACCGTCTTTGTGTTGCTTATATTTGTATCATGTTGTCTCCCTCTATATTTTGTTATATATATACACACATTATGTACTTCTTGTTTAGTATTAATTTGTACCCTGATGATGCTTAAGTAAAGCGAAACCGGTCGGTTCTTAAATTAATAAATATCGTGGTTTTAAAACAAAAAAGTATTTTATTTTATTAGTTATATATTAGTTTAAATTTTGTTTTGGAATCATATTAGTATGTATCTTTAGACTGCATAATTGTTTTGTAATATGTACATTTTTTAATGAAAATGAATGATTTATTCCTTGCATTTGAAGGTTATATTATACTTGTACCGTAAATAATAATATTGTTAAGTAGGATTATGGACTGCAATTGAGAGCTTACACAAACCTCTCACTGGTCTTGCTGTTGCTGTTTCTGCCGGAGCTGATGGTGCTGGACACGGAGCGGATGGATCCTCCATTGCAGTTCATGATATCCGCCATGTTGGAATTTTTAGAATAATTTTTGGTAGGGTCTTCGTTATCGTTTGGATTCTCTCCACTTCTAGAACAAAGGCACGAATTGTATAAAACAAAAAAATTTCATGTACCTATTGTATATTCGCTGTCCAGAAAAATTAAGGATATTTCACTTTATTCAGTGTTAGTATTTGGAAAAGCCAAATTAATTATTGATTTTATAAAGAAACAAGCATTAAATTGGTTACTACAGTGAAATACAATTTACGGAAATTAAATCTTATATTTATTTATTTATTATTTATTTATTTTTCATGTTCTCCGTAAAACGGTTATTCACCAATACATTATGGAGAAGATTACAAATTAGACAAAAAGTATAGCAAAACACATATAAAGGTCAGTTTCACTACTTTGTGACATACGTCAAAAGATAATTGTTAAACTGCCTGTAGGTTACGTTAAAAATGTCGATGGTCAATGCAGACTCGTTGAGCAGTTCAGTCGCTCTGTTGACTGGGGCGTTCTGATAGGCAGAAGTCCTCGCTTTTGGAGCACAAAAAAGGGTATGGGACCTTCCACGAGTATACTTGTCTGGGACATATAAGTTAATCTCTTTCAAAATAGGTGGATTATGTATAGTTCCAGAGATTATCTTAAAAAAATGTTTTCCTAAAAATATTTTTCGGCGGGCTTCTAATGTATTAAGATCGAGCATTCCTGCTAAGAATAAGGATGGATACAGGAAAGGGTAGTACATATATTCCCTCATATATAGGTAACGCATGAATCTCTTTTGTACTTTTCTATTTCGAGAATATGGTTTTGCTCAGAAGGGGCCCAAATAATGGAGCTATATTCCAAGATACTGCGAACAAGTGCTTCATACGTTCTTCGGATTGCGATTCCGTTGGTAAATGATCTTGAATTACGAAGAACAAATCCAAGCATTTTGTTGGCACGGGAGACAATATCAGATATATGGGATTTGAAAGAGAGATTTGCTTCAAAAATTACGCCAAGGTCTCGAATCTCATTTTTACGTGTTAATTCATGTTTATTAATGTGGTAGGGGAACAGGAATGTATCTTTGGACCTTATAAATGTAACAACACTGCATTTCTGAATACTGAAGGGTAAGTTGTTCAGTTCCGACCATTTGACAAGAGAATCAAGATCGTTCTGCAGAAGAATGGAATCGATGTAACTTTTGATTGCTTTGAAAAGTTTTATATCGTCAGCAAAAAGGAGATATTTTGAGTGGTTTATAGTGTTGCCAATGTCATTGATGAATAAGAGAAAGAGAAGGGGTCCTAGATTCGATCCCTGGGGAATCCCGGAGTTAGTTTTGTATTCGTGAGAGATATGGTGTCCGTAACTGACATACTGACGACGATTGCGTAAGTAGCTAGCCACAAAAGCGAGGAAATTCTGAGAGAATCCGATGTCACTTAATTTTTTTAATAAAATATCATGGTCGACTTTATCAAATGCTTTCTCGAAGTCTGTATAAATCACATCAACAGGTACAAAATTTTCAAATGAATTATTAATATAGGTAATGAGATTCATAAGATTCGTTGAAGGTGACAGTGTGGGACGAAATCCGTGCTGATTTTCGGTGAGTGCGTGTTTTGTTTGGTTATATATCTGTGAATAAATTATGGTTTCTAAAAGTTTTGCTGGTGCTGACAACACAGCTACAGGTCTGTAATTATCTATTTCTGACTTTTTTCCTTTTTTATGTATAGGCGTTACTTTCGTTAGTTTCCACATTTCCGGAAAGATATTTTTGCGAAGTGATAGGTTAAATATATGTTTTAGAGGTTGAACAAAATAACTTGCATATCTTTTGAGGATTATAGGTGGAATACAATCTGGGCCGACGGAGTATTTAGGTTTTAGCTTATGGAAAGCTGTAATAATATCGTCATCGTTAATTTCATGAATTTGTACAGGTAAAGAGTTAAATGACGATGAAGCTATAGAGGATATGTCAAGTTTGGGGATATTGTCGCTAAATACTGATTGAAAATAGTGTGCGAAACCTGCGGCGATCTCAGACGATCCATCATATTTATTGTCTTTGTAGTCCATGTGGTTAAGTTTGTCACAGCCGCGGCGTTTATCGTTAGTGTAAGACCAAAATCGAGTTGGGTCTGTTATTATACTGTTCTCGGCCTCACGTGTAAAGTATATATTATTGTTGGCATGAGTGTCTATGATTTGATTACTATATATATTTTCTGTTATATTTACTTTATTTTGTAAATGCTTTAATTATCCATTTTAGTGTCTATAGATGTTTCCCGCTTCCTGTTCTTGTCTCTTGTTAACTAACAACTGACTAACAAGTAACATTGTAATATTATTATAAACATAGTTCTTATTTGACACTGCAAGTTGGCTTAGAGACGAAAAAGCGCAACACGGCGTAATACCCCAAAACTCAATCACGATATTGTTATCAGTTAGCTTTTCAACTAAATCTTGACTGTTTGAATGACCAAACCACCTGTGTTTCCCAGATTTGAGTCGCAGCTGCCTGGCTCGGCTGGTTTGCACAACAGTGTAGGGGATCTCTCTCAGTTGGTCTGCACTCATCCCCTCCGTGTCCACAAGCTCCCACTCCAGGTGCTGCTTTAGCTCCGTTGGCAGCCAGGATTTGCTTTCGGATGGGGAACGAGATCTCGACCTAGAATTTAATTATCACATAATTCAAAGATAATAAAAATACAGTGTGAATTTCAGATGACAATGTGAACAGCATTCACAGAGATGCATAAAGAGAAACATGTTAAATTATAAGTCAAAAAATATCTACTCTATCCACACTGCTTCTGGTTTACATATGCGATATCCGAGTACAGGAATAACCGCCAATAGATCACATATGCAACAAGTACAGGGATAGCTGTAAATGGATCATACATATGACACCCGAGAATAAGTGAGGTTACCTATGTTTCCTGTGCCTACGATGTCTATGCGAGGAGCGGTGCTGAGCCTGAGAGGGATCTGCAGGCTCCGTGGAAGTGGCCGCTCGCCTGACGCTGGCCTGCTGCACTGCCCCCGCCCCCGCCGCCGCTGCCTGCTTCCGCTGGGCCTCCTTCCACTGCCCACCTGACTCCACCAACTCATATTCTCTGGAAAATTAAATATACCAAGTTACTGCTCTGTACTATCTAAACATTATTATTATTATCAAACATACTAACTTCGGTTGTCTGCGCATTAGTCCTGCGGTTCAATGAACTCAAATTTGCTTTAAATTTAAATATAATTTTTAAAAATTGTAATGGATTATGTAAAGAATTTAGACAAGCAAGAAAGTAGGTACCTACCCATAATATAAAATTTTAATAACCATTTTCAAAATTGGAACTGATTTGTCAAGAATTCAAACTATCCTATGATTTTTTATGAATCTGCGCTAGTTATTACAGTAATTACCTTTGTGAGTATGTTTATACAAGTAAACTTTTCAAAATTAGAACTGACGAATCCGTTTTTTCATATCCTGACAAGCAATAGTAGGTATGTACTTAAAATATACTTTTGTAGACTATTTTAAAAGCGGAGCTATATAACATTCCGTGATTTTTCAATGTTCTGTTTTAAATTTTTATGTCATTTGTGGGTAGCAACTAATTATCATAATAATCTCCAATTCATCCCAGAGCTGACTGGACAGATCTGCTCTTTCGAATGGGTGAAAGCGACGATAAATCGGTAAAGAAAATTTTCAAGATCCTAAAGGCTCATGAAGAAGAGGAATCATTGTAATAGTTAAGTAACAACTACTAGCTGTTATCAGTAGAAGAGGAATCATTGTATAGTTAAGTAACAACTACTAGATGTTATCATAAATTAATTTAATTAAGAGGAATCATTGTAATAGTTAACTAAAAACTACTATCTGTTATCAGAAATCCATATATTTAAGAGGAATCATTGTAATATTTAAGTAACAACTTCTAGTTGTTATTAGAAATCCATTTAATTAAGAGGAATCATTGTAATAGTTAAGTAATTTAATTAAGAGAATTTTTATTTATGCTTAACATTTGTTAAACAATTTGTGAAGGTGATATATAACTTAGTTAAAGAGCATAATATTGAAAAAAAATCATACTTCCTTCTGCTGGAGGATCTGTGCTTGGAGTCAGTTTCATCTGCGGAGTCCTTTCCCTTGTGACGGGAACGATGCCTCCTTCTTCGCCGGGAACGGCCTGATCCTCGAGACACCTCACTCTCTGCATCTGATGTTCGACGACTGCGCTGTCGGTGTCTAGAAATCGTGATAAACACTTGTATAAGTAAAATTAGACTTTTATTTGGGCTGGCATGGTAACTTGGAAATCTTTGTTACTACTAGTGTAGTTGATACCCACTATTTATATTTTTGGAATTCTCTTTACAAATGTATTTGAAACCATGCTAAGTTGAACAATTTTGTAATGTATTAAAAATAATAAACTGAAATGAATTAAATTGAATCTAAGACGGCATCTGCTCACATTTTAACAAGAGAGTTATCTGACATAAGATGGGAAAAAACCCTATTTACAGTATTTATTTATTTATTTATTTAATACATGTTACATTGTTTCGAAATTTACATAAAGTAGATATAATGAATCACCATACTAGGCGGCTGCCTGTTTCATGGTGACCAATTGAGTGTAATTACTTTGTATGAAATATGAAATCTAGTGTAAACATATGAAATAAGTAACTGTAGATGAAGCTAAAATTTTGGAAAAATTGTAATAAAAAGTAGAAGATAGAAATTAGAAAGGAGAAATAAGTAAATTAGCATTAGATTGTAAAAATGTACATAATTATATATATAATTTTTAATATGTGTGCATGCAAGCACACATGTGTATATAGCAGCAGACATACCTATATACATATAACAACACATGTATACATACACCCATATGACGCATCCTCACGCATATAAACAATATATACACCTCTATCTGAGTACTTGGAATAGGCTACTAACACTATAACAATCGCACATCAAAAAATTCCCGAGCGCTTTCCTGAAACTGTCGTATTTGGCTATTGATTTTATTTCTAACGTTAAATTATTGAATATTTTTGGAGCAAGAAAGTTAAATTGTCTTTGTGCCATTGAGGTTTTTATTGGGGGAATAGTATAATTGGATTTGTTGGAATATCTTGTATTATGGGTCGATTCAAAAATATTTTTTTTCGTATGTTTGAATTTATAGTAGGAGGATATGTTTTTGACGTATAAGGATTTTATGTTGAGTACTTTGAAGTCGTTAAATAAGTCCTTCGTGGGGTGAATATAGTGTACTTTGTAAATAGTCCGCATTATCAATTTTTGAGCTTTAATTAATGGATCTAATATCGTGTTAGAGCATCCTCCCCAGACTACTATACCGTAAGATATAATTGATTGGCATAAAGAAAAGTATACCGTTTTTAGTGTATTTTTATTTAGAATATTTCGTAATGACCTGAAGATATATGCCAGTTTCCGTATACGGTTTGTAACATTTATTACGTGATCTTCCCATCGTAGTTTATTGTCAATTATTACACCCAAATATTTAATGGAATCTACTCGTTCTAGTGGATTGCACAGACAACTAGAGTTATCTCTACAAGAATGTATTTTTAGTGTACGATTGATTGAAGGCTGACTCGGAATATTAAGACTAAACGTTATATATTTCGTTTTAGTTATGTTTAGGGTGAGTAGATTATCATCCAACCACTGTTTAATAATTTGCAATGTTAGATCCGCTCTATGAAATGTTTCTTCCCATGTCTTACTTTTTAGTACTAGGGCAGTGTCATCGGCGAAAGTGATTATATTGCCATCAATAATAGATAGTTTACATAAGTCATTGATATAAATGAGAAAAAGTGTGGGACCGAGTACACTGCCCTGTGGCACACCAAAGTTAATGCTAGTTGAGTGGGATGGTTTATGCGATGGTAGCTTAACACATTGCTTTCTGTCTGTGAGGTACGATTTGAACCAATCAAATGCCTTATTCTTTATTCCGATTTTTTTGAGCTTGGCTAGAAGGATTGGATGAGATACTGTATCAAATGCCTTAGCTAAATCCAGAAATACTGCCAAACATTTATTACCTTTGTCTAAGGCTTGTGTTATATGTGATGTTAGTTCTAAAATAGCTGAATCTGTATTTAGTCCTTCTCTAAAGCCATACTGGTTTGACGAGAGTATGTTATATTTTGTAAGATGGTCGATAAGTCTTTTTTTTACTATTTTTTCAATAATTTTTGATAGTGATGATAATATAGAAATTGGTCTGTAGTTTGTTATGTCAGTAGGATTTCCGGACTTAAAAATTGGTTGAACTAGGGCAAGTTTGAGTTTGTTTGGGAATTCACCTTTAGTGAGACTGAGGTTAATGATATGTACTAATGGATGGATTATAAAGGGTTCAACTGTTTTTAGTATAGTTGAGGAAATTTTGTCATGATTGCACGAATGAGAGGGCTTTAATTGTCTAATAGTTTGAGAAATTTCATCGTAGTTGGTCGGGTTTAAGGTGAGTATATTATCTGTTTCACTGGCACATTGATTGATAATGTCGGCAAGGGCATTTTCATCGGTTGATGTCTTATTTAAAATCTTTGATGCTAGATTTTTACCGATATTGCAAAAGTATTCATTTATGTGATTGGTCACAGTGTCTGGATGGTCATTTAGGGAGGTGTCTTGGCCGTTGATGTTTAATTTATTGATTGGTTGTACTGGGTGGTCAGTGTTAGATATTTCTTTGATGATATTCCAAATTTGTTTGTTACTATTACCGACTCTGGACAGTTTTTCTTTGTAGTAGTTTTCTTTTGTGGTTTTAATGATATTATTACATATATTTCTGTACTTTTTATAAAATATTTGGGCTTGAATGTCTGGATTATTGAGTAAGTTTTTGTGAAGCTTGTCCCGTTTTTTAATACAAAAAATTAGGCCATCTGTTATCCATGGTTTCAGTTTTTTATTTTTTGAATTATTCACATGGGATTCTTCAGTGACATCCTCAATATGTTGCAAGAGAGTTTCAGAGAAGGTATTAAAAGCAATGTCTACGTCTGTGGAGTTTAGAGTGGAGAGCCAATTTTCTAAAATAATTTTAGAAGTTAGTTTCTCGAGATTAATGTGTTTCTTTTTTATATTACTACGTGACGTTTCGGTAGTGGGTTTATTATGCATAAAACCAATTGCTATTGAGAAATGGTCCGTTATGGTTGATTGATATATAATTCCCTTTGCATTTTTTTTTGATCGTAGAAATATGTGATCAATACATGAGTTACTAGTATCAGTTACTCTAGTAGGAGCATTAATATAAGAAATAAGCCCGTGTTGAGTCATGAGATTTTTATAGTCGAGTGTTTGTGATGCTTTTGGTTTAAGTAAATCTATGTTAATGTCACCGATCACCATTAGCTCTTCATTTGGTGTACAGTTAAATAAGGCCAAGTCTAAGGATTTAAGGAAGGATGAAATATTTTGGTGTTTAGGTGACCTGTATAGTGCAAGAATTGTGGTTTGGATGGTTTTTATTTTAAGGCAGTTGGCATTATCAATGAATAATTCAGAGATAATCGGGTCCAGCTCAGATTTTACATAGACAATTACTCCATCTGACTGTGTCTTATTATTTTGTGTATTGAAAACTGTAAATCCTGTAATGTTTTTGTGAGTGTAATTTGATTTGATCCAACATTCAGTTAAAATAATTATGTCAAAAATATTATTCAAATCGGCAAGTGTTACAAGTAGGTCATTATAGTTCTTATCAATGCTTCGAATGTTTGTTGAGAATATTTTTAATCGTTTATAGGGTTTTAGAATATTTATGCACTTTGAGGCATCATTGGTTTCAGTAGAAATCACGTTACCGTGGTTTTCTATTTGTAGATTAATATCAATCATTTCGTTTGACTAGTACCAGCTAATTGTATCACGAGCATGTATGAAGAGTATGAGAAAGTGTGATAAATAGATAAGAACAAGGTTAGTGAACAAAGATGTAATTAGAACAGAGTTAGAGCATTTCCAGTAATTTTCTTTCCAAGATAATAGTATTGAGGTAAATGTATTAAGTGTTGTCAAGAAACAACCGCAAATATTAATACTGGTGAGAAATATTCGTGTTAATAAAAGTGGTATTATTTGTTTATATGGTGAGAATATCGAAAAATAGATACAAAAAGATTTTATTTTCGGTACCCAATGAAATTTAAGATAAACAACGATGAGATATACCTGTTAATGAGATTGGAAACCAGATATCTTGTATATAATAAGTTAAAAATTAAGATGGTGTGAAACTCGACTTTGTTGCATTCAGTATCGAATGAAATGTGTGACAATAGACGACATAACATGGGAAACTAGATATCGGACATAAATTAAATGAGAGTAAAATTGGTGTGAAACTAGAATATTTTGAGCAGCGTAATTGGATTCGTTACCTTCTGCAAGAGCGAGAATCATTAGAGCTGTGACTGTCTATGGAGCTAGATCGGAGCCTGTTGGAGGTCTGCGAGGGGGCTCCTGCGGCGCGGGGCGAGGGGGGTCCCGAGTACAAGCCCTGGCGGGGCGGGGGGCGCGGGAAGGGGGCGGAACGTGTGGAGCGGGGCGAATCAGAGCGTCTCATGGAGCCCAGGGCAGCAGGAATGCTGCAGGTCGATCGGTAAGGGGATTCTAACCTGAAAATAAAAAAAATAGAATTTGTAAGGTAAGGAATATTATAAATATACATACATCGGTAGTTACTACAGAAATATTTTTTATGCAATATTTCATGCAAATAAAAAGCATTGGTCTGAGGTTTCAATCACGGGTTCAAAACAGACAAATTGATTTTATTGGAGTTTCTTATACATAGTAGATATCCACAACTCTTAATAGACTCTGAGAAGAGAGTCTATGAGATAATACTGGTCTTAAATAAACAGGAAATGGTAGGGAACTAATAAAAAAATAATAACTTACGATAAAGCAGGCTGCGGTATTGAGATGGGCTTCAGATCTTGTGAGTCTCTGACTTCTATGGTTGAAACTGAAAAAAGAGTGTACAAATGTGCTGTGAATACAGAAAGCTAGTTAATAAGAATGTATCTTATCATCTCACCAACTAATGATATCAGTTGTCTGTCTGTGATGTAACTCTGCTTCAATGAATTCGGATTTGTTTTGAATTTAAGAATCATTTTCAAAATTGGAACAGATTCCGTTAAGAATTCAGACAAGCCACAAAGTACTTGCCTATAATATTTTAGCGGAAAATTGCTTTAACTATCATTTTCTAAATTGGAACTGAAGTGTCTAGATTTTAGACTATGCCATTAATTTTCAGTCTGGTCTAGTAATATAATAAAATATTGTGTGGATTCCAAATAAATTGGTCTTTATATATGTTCACCTTGAAAGGATAGTAACCTAAATAATAACAATACAGTCAATTCTATTTTACACGATTTTGACATAATACAGTCCACAAAGCATAATGGTAATATCCATTCTTGTAAGAAGCCTAGATTTTAATATAACACATTCTACCAAGTGCAATGGTATCTAATATCCATTCTTGTTAGAAGCCTAGATATTGATATAACACATTCTACAAAGTGCAATGGTTCTAAAATGCATTCTTGTTAGAAGCCTAGATATGGATTTAACACGGTCTACAAAGTGAAATGGTATCTAATATCCGTTCTTGTTAGAAGCCTAGATTTTGATTTAACACGGTCAACAAAGTGCAATGGTATCTAATATCCGTTCTTGTCATAACCCTAGATTTTGATATAACACAGTCTATAATGTGCAATGGTATCTAATATCTGTTCTTGTTAGAAGCCTAGATTTTGATATAACACGGTCTACAAAGTGCAATGGTAATATCGGTTCTTGTGAGAAATTTAGATTTTGACGTAACACCGTTCATAAAGTGCAATGGTAATCTCCGTTATTGTTAGAAGCACAGATTTTGATATAACACGGTCAACAAATTGAAATAGTAATATCCATTGTTCTATCTGTGAAGAACCTGTTAATGAAAAAAACAATGTTTTCCACAAATACTTACTTTGGTTAGAGTCCAGGTTTCGCCGCATCAACCGCCTTGAAGGGACACGGGTAAAGGCCGGGGGAGATCGTCCGCTCTGGCGAACACTAAAATCAGATGATAATGATGATAGTTAAATAATAAAAAATTTTCATTCCAGAATGTGAGGAGGTGTGTGTAATTCCACACATCCCATAAAGTGTATACCACATACAAACCTAATATACAAATAAGTGCGAATAATGTGTAATACATAAAAATGGTGTTCAATAAAAATATCAAAAAATGCCTTCTAGAGCATCGTGCGAAGTCTTGAAGAATCTTGCCTTCAAAAGAAGACGAAGAAGAATAAAAAACTACAATAAAAACAAAAAAGAGAAACAAAAAATCATGAAGATGAAGATAAAGAAAAAAACTAAGGGAAGGTTCTTTGATGGCTCACCTCCTGTTTTGCTGCGGAGCCGGCTGCAGTCGAAAGAAGGCGTGTTGCTCGCTGCAGCAGTGCCAGAGATGGCGACAAGCGCCCCTGCTCGGGGTCTCGAACCCATACGTGCTCACCTCGTTCTGCAAACAATACAACAATAAACAATCAATACAAGTTGGAATTACTGCAACTTTGTTTGCGATGTAAATTTTGGTAAATCATGCACAAATATTGAAATATATCTATCTCTACTCACATTTACGAGTATTTAGCCAAAGCGCGCTTATTAGTGCTATTTGATAAGCTGTCTCTTTTAGTGAAAAGGCGATATCATGGTGACATCGATTTTCATTCAAATCTCGACGGAACGCCATTCTATTCTATTATGCATTATCTCTTCGGAACCTATCCATCAAGGAAGATCAACAAGAATCGTATGCAAAAAAATCTCGATTAGAGTTTTTAATCAACATAAAACACACTGATCTCAACAATAACAGCTTTGGAAGTTTGGATTTGTTAAACATGCCTAGTTAATTATAACGGTATTGTCGGGACAATGAGAAAATCTAAACAAAGTTCGTGACGTTACAATAAAATCCACGATAAAGCCGAACAATGTCTAACAATGAGATATAAATCTTTATTTATCTCGCTGGTGTCTAAGCTTAGTTAGCTTACTTTGCTTACTTACCCTTGGAATACATAGGGGGCACAAACCTTGGTCGATGGGCACAGACGATACTGTTTTCATACTGCTACCAACATTGTTGATTTCTAGCCAATGACAACCCGCCGTAGCAACAATGGAAAACATTTTTTTTCTATAATTATTTTCAAGTGCATTTTATATGGCTATAAAATGTAAAATTATGTAACAATGCAGTAATAACCTTAAAATAGTCCTGCAATATATACATACTTGCTGTTTTTCACAACATTGAGGCAAAACCACCGTGGAATTTCCCCTGTGGGCACAACCCATGATCGTAATTTTTTTGGCTACTTTCATATTTTCACTAAAAACTCTTTAAACATCTTGGTGATAGGCAATAACGAATTTTTGAGGTTGTCATTAGCTAGAAAAGGCGCTGGGAGCTTTCTGACTTCCGATGTGCACAGGGCACATTAATTGATGATTTAAAAAAATCAAATACTAAATTCTTTCAGATGAATCAACAAAATTTAGATTTAGAAAATAGTCATATTACAGCCATCTTTAGCAGAACTATAATTGGTACCTTCCCACTGCCTCTTCCGCGAGGCGACTGAAAAAATTACATTATTATTCCATTTCAGAGTGTCAACGTTAATGGTCCAAACAAAACGACGGAGGATGCAAATTTTCCCACCCGAACTCCGTTCCCACCCTTTCCGAGGATTAAGCTGCGGGAATAAAATAAATTGAATCTGGCAACACTCGACCTTCGAAGTTATTATTTCACTTGGCAACGAAAGTAATATGAAAAAAATCGTGCATGGAAAATTGACAATCAACAAATCATACGCAATGAGTTTGTGCAACTGATTTTTTGGTATTTTATAAATAATTAACAAGAGGCTTTCACTTTCCTTTATTTAATACAAGCGAGGTGGTTTTTGACAAGACCATCATTCAGTATCGAAAAGTGGCTTGATGGCTTTAGACGTGTTTGGGGACCAGATCTGAATAGCCAGATAATTGCCACACTTCTGTATCCCCATCTCTCACTCCCTTGAGCATCACACTTGCCCCAAAAGGGGATGCATAGGCTCTAGACAGTCGGGAGCAGTTGGGACTCTTGTGCGGTATGAAATTTTTTAAGTCATCTTTGGGGATGCTGTGTGGAGGGTTTTTTATTTTTGGTTTAATAATTCTATCCAGTTTGCCTCAAATATTTATCCTGGATGTCATTAATAAAATCCTTAACATAGCCAAAATTAATAATTCATTTTCGCGCCGCTATCGTAATAATCGGTTTAACTTGTAACTACGATTGAAGAAAAAAATAAGTAAAAATGTGGTTAGCGCTTTTGACAACATTTTTCACGTTTGATATTAAAATTTTATTATTTAGAAATAGTATGTTTATTTTAAACGCGTATACTCATTATCTAATTTCTAAAACAGTATTTGTTTTTACGAAAAATAAAAAAAAAACGTTGTAAATAATTCATTTGAAATACACAGAAAACATTGCAAACTTAACAAAAGTGTTGAAAGTACTGAAGGGTTAAATATTTTTATTTATTAGTCCCAACGACGCATTATGTACTGCCCCATAAAAGCTACAAGGTATATAATATTGGAATTCTTGAACGATGACGTCATGGGGTTATTACCAGGTAGTCAGTGTGACAAATGCATTTTTACTGGGGTAATAAATGCACGAGTTGACTAATACCAGAGCCAAAAGTTTGATAAATTAGTTAATTAATTAATCCGTTGCTTATATCCGCTTCTTGCCGCGCGACCTTTAAGGCGAAGCTTAATGCCAAATCACTATTTTGATTAATCTTTATAACGAATTGGTGTACATTATGAAAACCAAAAAATATGCTTTAGTTAAATTGAAGGTTTTCCTTTCGGTTCGCTTGAGTAGAATACAAATAAAAAATAAATTACTCAGTAAAAAATATAAATGCAAACTACTACAAAAAATATTTTTTCAATAGAAATGTATGAACGCGTAAAGGAAACAACTTTAAAAAATACAGTTTTATAGCTAAGATTATCTGTGACAGTTTCACTTGATTAACTTTTTTGCTTTCTTATAAAATTATTTACAAATTAAGTAAAAACCAGTTTTTTGCTCGAAATCGAACGTTTCTAGACTCCGTTTGTCAAGCGATTTTAATGCCTATTACCTACGATATAAGGTAATCCAAGAATATACACATTTTTGGCTTGTTGCTTCCTCTTAAGGTTGTTTATGAGTTTAAAAAGTTTGTCGGTGAAATTTCTCATGGAATGCCGGAATGCTTATGAGGTATTTTAAATGTGCTGTATATTTCTTATTTTTGAAGTTGTCGTAAATTATCTTTAAAATGTTTGTATTTTTAATAAAAAAATATATTTCTTAAGAAATAAATTTTAATATCAAAAGGAAATGTTAACCAAATGACATACCGTAACATTTTGACTCGAAACGTTCATAATTTTGAAAGAATTTGATATTTAGAAAACACATTCCTTTTGTGTAGAAAAAAATATTAACATATTTTTTTTAACTTTCAACTGATATCGAAAAAATCCCGCCATTTTGTGATCGTGGCATTTTGAATTTTTTTTGTTTTTTTATCTATGGAATCAAGTATAAATGTTTGAGAGAAACTGGGAATAATAATCATTTCTCTTTTCAACGATGAATAAATCACATATCTCCGCATTATCCTATAATGGAATATGATGTTTGTGGCTAGTAATGTCCTTCCTCGGCTAGTCATATTTAACATCATTGATCACCATGCATTTTAAAACATAGCTATTTAAAACAATTTTAATTATTTAAGATAAAAATTTAGCGTCAAGATATTTTGTTATTAAAATGTACGTAACACATAAAATTACTAGGCGTTTGATGCTGAATGGTTTATGCGCAAAGCGGGGCAATAAATTAACTACCGGACTAATTAATTGTTAAACATGTTTGCGTTTAATTAAAATGATAATAATAATACACGATGACAAACAATAAACTAGGAACAAAGTGGAGTTTTTCAATTAATTTAAGCTAATAAATAGCAAGTTACACATTGCACGTCCAGCGAATTGGGATCGGAAGCATATTAATTTTGCAAAATGGTAATTTTATAGGATAGGTCTACTGGGAAGCTAATAGACGGTGATCACACCCTCTTTGTAGAAAAAACACAGCACTTATTGTATTTCATGAATATATTATTCTGTACTATTAAATTTATTCTCTGTTATTATTCTTTCCAACAACTCGCCTACAATTTCCAAGCAAATGAGTTCGTATAGAAGATTATTTTAAAAAGCGCCAGTCGGAATTATTACGCGTCGTATTTTACATTTTCTTTACAAAAATAGTTGACTACAAAGTGAAAGAATACGCGAAAAAGCAGGTTTCTTTTATCTGAATCTCCATACAAAGATAAGATAAAGGAGATTTAGTCCCATCTTAACTTTTATCTGTACATTGTACAAGTTTCAATTTGCAGTTTGTCCCATTAGATAAAATAACACGCTTAGGTAAATTTATTTTATTTTACGTAATACCGCACAAGATTTATCAACCGTTAGAGACCAGTGGAACTATAGCATCCCTAATAAAAGTTCCTAGTTTTGCAGACCTGCTGAGTACCTACCTAAACATAGATAAATTCATTACAAGCAACTTTTTTACTAGCTGGTATTCAGTCGCACGTCTTCTGGTTCCGGAGACAAGAAACTTAACGTTCTCCTATGGAGGTCGTCGAAATACGATTAACATATGTAACCGTAGTACCTAAGTAAAAAGGAAAAATAAGCCCCCTCCACATAAAAAAGAAACATCTTTTATTGAAATCGTAGATTAGTATTTTTTATGAATAATTTGAAAGTATGTTGCCTGTTGTATGCTGATGATGCGGTGCTGATTGCTAATAGTATAGATGATCTACAATCTCTTGTGTCTAGGATGAACGAAGTATGCATGAAAAATGAGTTAATGATGAATGTAAGTAAGTCTAAAGTAATGGTGTTTGAAAGAGAGAGTACGAAAACAGTGTGCAATATAATTGTGAATGAAGAATACTTGGAGCAGGTGGATGAGTATGTGTGTTTAGGAAGTTTGTTTACGAGAGATGGGAAGGCTGACAGAGATATTGAAAGAAGGGTAAATGCAGGTAATTCCGTTAATGGAGGACTGAACGCCGTTGGCGCTAAGAAAAAATTGTCCAAAGAAGCGAAGTTAGCAGTCCACAACGGAGAGCTGGTACCTACCTTGATGTATGGAAGTGAGGCATGGAACTGGCAAAGAAAAGATGAAAATAGATTAAATGCTGTTGAAATGAGATCCCTGAGGCGTATGTGTGGTAAAACCATGTTTGATCGTGTGAGGAATGTGGAGATCCGCAAAGAGTGCAAGGCTGATGTAAGCGTAATGAGTAAGATTAAGAAAGGGACGCTTAGATGGTTTGGGCATGTAGAGCGAATGAGCGATATAGGAGTGTAAGGAGGATATATGATGCAAATGCGAATAGTAGCAGAAGTCGGGGACGCCCGAGGAAGACATGGCACGATCAAGTGAATCAGATACTCGAGTCGGGCCATGTCAAGAGTCGGAATAATAGAAGAGTCTGTATGAGACGATGTATGAATGTGAATGGGGCAAGAAGTGTGTGCCAAGACCGAGTTGTTTGGCGGTCCGTCCTCTCTGCCTACCCCGCGGGGAAACGGCGTGATGGTTGTTAGTTAGTTAGTTTAGTATTTTTTTAACGTTTTCAGTCACCCCTTAAAGTTTCACAATATGAATATTTCACGGTATGAACGTAACCACGTTTTAATATAATGGTTAAAATAATGATATCACCCGAAATTCCTCTTGTCAAAGAAAGATATCACAAATGACATAAACCGTACTGATTACGCGGTTAACCGAACACTGTAGGAAACCTATCGACTTCAATCTGTTCTATTTGCAATAAGACTTGTTCGTTGAGATTATACGATATAGCCTCGCGATGGAAGACTCAAAGCTGTGCCGAAATAACGACCACTTGAACAAACTCAACCATCGAGAGGTCCTGTAGAGGGAAGAGATTTCAATAATGGTTGTTTCTGGATGGGGTATTGTATCGAGCTCTCTCTCAGATCATCGAATTAATTTTGATCTGAGAGGTCCCTCTTTAACCATTACTGTAATCTGGAAGTCAGTATGATATATTTAGCTTTTTCTGGTCAACATCGCTGGGCAATGATTTCCACGGGCATTGTGTCAAGTACCTACCTAGTTCATATTATTAAAATCTGTTTCTTTACAGGAGCAAATTTTGCTTTTAAAAATGCCTATTTAAAGTACCCCATAAACATTCCCAAGGCCGTTCTCACAGAGTAAAACATTTGCAGGTAAACTACTCACATAACAAGTTAAGCAATTCGCGTTTTTTTACGTACCACTTAATTTTAGTCGGTGCAAATATGAAAACAATTTAATGATTTAATTTTCATTTAATTTATGGAAGTGCTTAGAATAAAATGATAAATTAGTGTTAGTTTCTAGGTAAGTAGGTGAAATAAAACAATAACTTACGTTTTTATCCGTGACCCTCAGCATGAAGTATTTCCCCTTGGAGTAGAGTTTGGTGATGCGGGGCCAGTAGTAGCTGGCCACTGCGCGCTTGTTGCGCAGCACCAGCACGCCACTGGGCGCCAGTCCCAGGAAGTACTCCACGCTGTCCTCGCCCTGGAACAATAGCGAGCAAGATATTGACACCACGTTTACACACACACCAAGTCGTCGTCATCGTCATAGTCTTGGTCACGGTCGTGGTCGTAGTTGTATTCGTAGTGGTCACTGTCGTAGTCATTGTCAGAGTCGTAGTCATAGTCATGGTTATGGTAAAAGTCTTATTCACAGTCAGTCATAGATGGTCGTGATCATGGTCACGGTCATAGTGTGATCGTAGTTGTGGTCATTGTCATAGCGACAGTCGTAGTCATATTCATGGTTATGGGCACAGTCCTAGTCATAGTCACGGTCATGGTAACAGTTGTAGACGTAGTCATAGTCATAGTGATGGTTATGGTCAAAGTCATAGTCATAATCATGGTCACGGTCGTGGTCATAGTTGTAGTCATGGTCATGGTCGTTTACTGTCGTAATCATAATCTTGGTTATGGTCATAGACATAGTCATAGTCCCAGTCATGGTCATTTTATCTGTTGAAGTTTTGGCCAGAGTCATAATGATAGTCACAGTCATAGTTGTAGGGTCATGGTAACAGTCGCAGGCATAGTCGCAGCTATAGTCATAGTCATCATTATCGTCATAGTCATCTTTATAGTCATAGTCGAATTAAAGGTCATTACCATCATCACGTTTTGTTTCATATCGCCGAAAAATGGCCAGAATTTTTTACAGTTTTCGATTTATTTCGATTTCAGCCGATTAATTCACTGACAATGTTTATTACTGAATGTTATTATCCACTCGGGTAATACGAGTATATTTTTAAGTTATCTTACTGGTGTTTTTCAAAGATCTTTCTTTTCGGTATCACCATTGAAAACTCATATTGGTTTCCTCTTTGTATAACACACCACCGTCCGAAGAAAGCAGCATTACAATACATCACGAAGGTCATCAGCTCCTATCTGACATTTGATGTCTGGTTATCAAAACTCAACTTTACAGGTGGTTGCTTGAAAATGAACATCACGGAGAGTGCTGTTTGCAGTGTAACTGGACGTATGGATTATGCTAGGATTTATCAAGTCTTATGTAATATCATGATTGTGATGTCACGTGCCCAGACATAGGTACCCATATTCCCAAGCCTTCAATGAAACGCAATGTATTCATGCAAATAAATTTAGTCTCTAGTCTAGATTCATTTTATCTATCCAATCTTCTGGAATGCCAGAAATATGTCCCAGATGCACAAGAAAAACGCTTTTTTCCCAATCGTTTGTGGTAATATCTACACTATTTGAAATGTTTAGATAAATGGAAGCATTAACACACTTTGAAAAAAACTTAATTATGAATAATTGCGGGTTTGTGATCGGTGGAATTTCGAGAAAAAGGTGAGTGGCAGGACTTAATTACTTTGTTATAAGTATAAAAAGAGGGTTAAAGCTGGTTCAAGCTCAATTGGTCATAAAATACACCATTATTACACAAGTTCAAAAACAAAACACATAAGACATGATAATAGAAGACATTAAAAGTAAGTAGATAATAATGCGCTTCATGTAGTATATAATTCCATCTCCGAACAATGCTCCATTGAAATAAATAATATTCCTAACTGAAATGGACCATCGTTGAAAAGTATTCGTAAGACCGAGAGAAAGTTTTCCCGTAGAAAGGAGAAGTTCCAATTCCGCTGAAAAGAATGATTTAAATGACTTTGAATACAAATAGACTGCAGTATGTACGCATTGTGGACTTGTGTACTTGTGGGGTGCAGGAAACTTCCGTCAGATGGTAAGTTTAGTTTACTCTGTGCTGAATCTATTTTCTCGGGCGCATTGATTTGTTATTTTCTTAGTTTACTCTGCAGAAAGTCCTGAAAGGTTGGGAAAAGTAAACAAAACTTCTGCGCAATATTGAAAAAGGAGCCTTGTTTAAGTTTGACATATTAAATTGGTTTTGTCATTAAGTTTGATAGAGCATATTGGATCCTCTCTCTATTTTGAGTAAAACGTTCGATTTGATTCAAAAAGGACAATGGACCTAAAAGCAGTGTACAAAGAATGAATCGAAATTGTTAAAAACGCATATTTTTTCAATAGCTTTTATCTGTTATTCAATGTTGTACTAGAGTCAGCGTTCAATGTGCACTTCCCAGTTCAATGTGTATTTTTAATTTACGTCGGTATGAAATTGTGACGAATAAAAAACATAGATTACTATGAAAACGTCAGATAAAAAATGCTTTCAGCTCTGTGCAAATGTTACGGGCATGGGTAATGGCCAATTGATAAATGACAACGTGATTTGTATTTCTTACCAAGACGGGATGCAGATCTGCTCCATATAATTCCAGCCACTTGGAGCGGTCCAGGTAGCCCAGCTCAGCTGCTGCAGGAGATTGCCCTCTGAAAAAAAGAAAAAAAGCACTAAATAAAACACTGAGCAAAACCCACAATCGCAAATAATATTTTCCATCTTAGAAATCTTTCTTTAAACGATAGCAAAAATATCCCGTATTGCGAAAAAAAATTATTATGGTTAACCTTTATAAAAATTAATCAAAGTATATTATTTTCGATAATTTTTCTTTGATATTAATGAGTTCACACCTATCGTAAAATTAATTGCAAGGAATTGATAGCATAACCTTTAACATAAGCTAAGCTTCACTGGCGAAGCTCAGTAAAAATCAAGTTCAATCAAATAAGTAGGTGCTTACATCCATAAGCGACAATAATTGCATTGTTGTTTTATCTATATAAAAAAATGTGAATGTTCATTTGTTCAAAATCTTAAATCTCCGAGAGTTTTTCAACGATTGCTACGAAATTTTGACACAAAGTTGTTTTTATATATCTATATTATATAAATGTCACCTGCGACAGGTAAACATACGCTATTTTTTAAAACGGCGCCATCTAAAGTAAAACGCAATATTGTTTCTCTATCTGCACCGTAGACTGAACCACAGCAGCGCGTGGCGGGGTACAGCTAGTTAACTAATAGCATTCTCTAATGAATGATGCTGATTTATGAGGTAAATTATACCGGCTGATATATCTCCGTTTGCGTCGAAGCCTTTCCGAGATACAGGGAAGATACATACAGATAGATCTGAACACCCAGGCGGGCGGTGGGTGGTGGGTGGTGTGGGGCAGTGCCGAAGTTCAACACGGGGTAAAGGTTGTAATAAATCAATGTGTCCAACTGCATTTTTTGCACCCAGTGTGTGAACCGTTTGGAAACAGAGTATGTGCTAGAATTGCCTTCGTGGCGATGAAAAGATAATACGAGATGTACGGAACTTTTAGGCTTATAGATATATATTCTGTGAAATAAATGGCTTTTTGCACGAGGCTCACATTTTAATTTATTCGATAATTCGATAATAATTAACGATAATGTATATTTATTACAGCGATCCCTACGGATGTAAGTTATTTATATTTGAGATTAATAAAAACAGTACCTTACCATTAAAATATTTTATTTAAAACGGTTTGAAAATTTTATAAAACGGTTTTTCAACTAGCGGTTAGCACCAGGTTTTATTTTTCTAGACGATGAATTTGTAACTTCCCGAAGGCTTCATCGTATACGTTCATCAGAAATAATTAAAATAAACCCCACGGAAAGATCACTTATTCCTATTAGGGTAAATTCGACCATATCCGTTCATTATGCCGGGCCGCGCGCCGAATATTGTTTTTACACAACTTTATCACTTATGTCGTTAAGATTTCAACTTTATTTTAGGGATTAGCCAAGGAAAATTCAACCGTAGGTCTGTCTAATACACAGAGCCGAGTGTGGCATATTTTCGTGTATGGCTTCTTCACTTACGTCGTTAAGACTCCGACATTATTTTAGGGTCTCGACTTAAGTATCGTTCTTGTGAAAGACCACCACTCTAAATATTGCTTGAAATGGGAAATAGCCGTGTTAAGTGACCAGTTCTGAAAAGCCTCACAACCCCACAGTCCCAATGACTCCGGAGAGTTGGGACGCTTGTGAAACGAGTAATAATTTCCATAATGAAATCTTGGATAAATGCTTTGGTTACAAACCTTACTGGTTATAGTGAACCACAGCTATACAATCTTAAAATACTTGAATTGCCAGTACTTGCCTATCTTTCCCGTGTAGGCAGGTACACGTTGCGCGTTGTTTGTGGGAATTGTACTGACAGTGGCTAGGACTCGACAAAGAACCCACTGAAGATATATTGCTTCCTAATGACCGTGTTGCCAAAATGCAGGGACATCGGGCGCATAAAAAGTAGGAAAGTGTAGAAAACTTCTTGTAAAAGTGTCGAGTAGATTAATGGAGTCCGCCATTGGATTAAAAAATGAAACGTATTGTAAACACATTTACTTACAAAAATAACACTGAAAACTTTAGTCATACTTAAATCTATGCTGAATGCTGAATCTAATCTCTTTTTTCAAGTGTTCCACTATTATCTCATTGGAGGTAAAAAAATGAAACCGACTTTTTCACTGGGTGTCTCATCTAGGTAGGATAGTCTAAATTCTCTATAAAGATACATTTTTAAAATGGCAATAAAAATAATTAACTGTTAAAAATATTTTGTAACAGGTAGGTATTTTATTGAAGAATTCTCTTAACAAAAACTTCAAATGTTTACAAATAAAACTTTAAATTCAATGCAAAAGTTCTAGAGTTACAGAAACACTACCGAAATTATTTTTTATACAATAACAGTAGTCCAGACAGGTCCTCTTCATTTTCACACGTCTTGTATGAGAACGCAAAAGACGGAAGATATAAGAACGATGAAGTCACATACGACCTCTCTCTGGGTCTACTAAACTTAGCTTACGTACATGCCCAGGCATTTAACAAAAAGCGATTGACTCAATTATTTCATGTATGCAGTAATATTACATTTAAATAAAACATATAAGTTTTTGCTCGTTTATAAAAAATGCTACACGGCACTCCAGGCTCATACAACTATTAAAAAATATCTACGTATCGGATGTGCAATTAATTAAATCGAGAAGAAAAGCAGGCATTATTGATTTAATCCGGGCAAACGTCCTCCATGGCTGCTGATTGTTTCTCTAATGTCCGAATAAAAAATCTATTTAATTAGAGGGGCTTCAGAGGCGAAGGCAAATTAATTTCCGGTTGAGCGCCGATGTATCTTTTTTATTGCCCGCGCTTTTATTCCGTCTATTCGTTCTATGAGTTCGTGCACTATTTTCTGTTGCTGTACAGCCGAACTGCGGTAGTGTCAATAGCGCGCCAAAAAGGGGGCATAGACAACGTAATGTATGTAAAATAGGTAGGGAAAATCATAGGCACAGCATAATATAGTCAGGAGGGAAAATCATACACATAATAAAAAATATGTACGCATCTCTCGTTAGAAGCATTCTAGAATATAACTCTACAATTTCACATCACCTATCTTTAATAATCATATTAATACCATTGAAAGAGTCCAAGGTACATTAATGTTAGAATTGGAATTCCTTTGACATTTTGACAGAATGTTGAAGTGACAGAAGAAAATTTTTTGATCTTATATTTTTTATACAAAATTGTAAATCAGTGGGATAGCCCTGATATATATTGGTTGTTTTTTTTTATTCTAGATATAAGAAAATTACGTTTTTACTTATTTTACTAGAAATAACTAATACATTACACATAAATATATTACACAACGATATTATTCACTTGCATTATTTTGTTGATTGAGCATAAAAAAGAACAATTATTTTTTAAATGTAGGTACCTACACTTTTTTAATTTATAATAATTTAATTTATAAATTATCATATTAACACCATTGAAAGAGTACAAGGTACATTAATGTTAGAATTGGAATTCCTTCAAAATCATGAGATTGTATTTTTATTACATTAATTTATTGAAACTGTTGAAGTGAAGTGACAGGAGAACACTTTTTGATCTAATATTTTTTTGTATTGAATTGTAAATAAGTGGGATAGTCCTGATATATTTTAGTTGATTTTAAAAAAAAAATTTATTTAGATAAAAAAATTACATTTTCACTTATTTAACTAGAAATAACTAATACATTACACATAAATATATTATACAACGGTATTATTCACTGTCACTGTTTTGTTGATTGAGCATAAAACTGAACAATTTTAAAAAAAAATGTACCTACACTTTTTTCATTTTTAATTTCGTCTGGAAGGCAATTATATATGTTGCTCCCCTCGTAACCAATGTATTGCTCGCCATAATGAGTATATATTGTGTTTAAATGTATTTTATCGTATTGCCGTGTAAAATGTGTGTGTACTTGGGAAATTTTAGTGAGTTCTGTATATGTATGTATGAGTTTATTATTTATTTTGTATATAAGGAGACATGTAGTATATTCATATAATTTTCTTAATGTTAATAGTTTTGTTTCAATATATTGTAGTGGTACGCCACTACTTGACTCGAACGTTATTCTAGAAATTCCAAAACAAGCTTCTTGGATTTTCTTTTATTTTTTTAATATTTATTTCTGTAGCAACTGGAATGTTCGAGAATGCTTTATTTTCCACCTAGATAAGCGACAACGTGAACGAATGTTCAGTACAGTACCAGCAACTGAATTATTTTGCCTACGTGATGCGCTTTGGAACATTCTCGAACCTTCCTTTCGTAAATCATTTTGTTGTATTTTCTACGTTTATTTATTGTTTTCGGATGTGTCATTAAAAACCGCTTCAGCCAAATTTCGTAGTTATTTATTAATAAAAAGAATACCGAACATAAAAACAATATAATTTTTTTGTGGATGTTCTAGGTTTGAAATGAAATAGAAATATGAAATATTCACTTTCATGTTCCTACCATTAGATCAAGGTTCCCTACTATGTATTATTGTAACAATAATACCACGGTTTCAGGCTACAATTCTGTTATAAATAGATTACACACCACTGGTAACTCAAAGTTAGCTGATGTTTTTAATATGACTCAAAATATAAATCTTTACCGATTAATGTAGGCGACGCATTAAGCTATACGCATCATGACTTGGTATATTTCATGTACGAATGTACGGCGAGCGATACGCTGAAATAGGCCAAGCCACGAAACTATAGCGTAGTCTGTCACAGGCTTAAAAATGTTAGCAGTGCGAGTATATTAACGAGGTCATTTGGGAACAGTGTTATTTTTGTTTTTTCTTTATTTATTTTAATAACTTTGTACTAACGTATATAATGTTTTTTTCTTCTTATAATTTTTTCTTTCTTTCCATATCATGACTGTCAATAATTTTTTATATATGTTAATGGCACTTGTGTCGTTAATTCTAAATAAATAAAACCCCAATTGGGATGCCATAGTCTCACTGGCTCCAGAAGTTTTGGAATAGTTGGGACTTGTCGGGTATTCTTATGAACAATTTTTTTAAAGGCTTGTTTTTTGTTTACAATCAAACCGATTGCTCAGTTTAGTGAGAATTGGGTGAAATAAAATATGTACCTACATAAAAAAAAACGTTTTTTTTTGCTTGTTTAATCCAGAAATTATGTTTAATTTTCTGCGGTGGGCACACACAAATATTGATTTTAATAATATAATATTATGTTAGTTGATGTAAATCAGTGATTCTCAAAGTGGGCGACAGGACAGTAAAGGAGCGGCGAGGGCAATGAGAAGGCTACACATTGAAAATAATTTGTCCACTACAAGACACAGATTTACAAGATTAATAATATTTTTCGTCGTAATAATTGTTGAGCAGCTTATTCAAAAAAAAAATCCGAAATGTTGTCAAACTAGTAAGATTAAGATAAATGATTCGTTGCTATAACGATGTAATGTCTAGTAATCACAATGTAAACCTTACAAACAAAGTAAATTAATCAAATTTGATTTGACGACTTTATCACGATTAAAAAAAATTATATCGCCATGAAAGTAGCAAAAACATTGCTCAAATTAATTAAACATTAAAAAAACGATTAATTGGTTTTCAAAAAGATTTTCAGTTTACGGGTGCTTCTATTTAGTACTCGCGAGTCTTTTATTTGATAACGTTCGGAATTTCAAAATGAATTGAAAGCCCGTCGATAGATGTCTCCCCTCTCTGAAAAATCAATGCGCGGGAAACGTTTCGAAATTCCCGCAATTTTTTTCGTGATTAACCTCGGTGATGGAGTGGCTTCGTTTGTGATGGCCGCAACAGTTTTCGGTATTGCCCCTCGAATAAAAGCACCATTGGCCAGAAAGCGATTCCCGTTTGATGTTGCCCTCTGTATTTCGACACGCTTCAACAATTTTTTTTCGGCTACATCGATTTTAAATGTATCCAGCGCGAAAGCGAATTTTGTAAAGATTGATTATAGTTTCGAAATGACGGCTAAAAGATTGAATTGTTTTTAGAACATATTTTTTAATAGAATATGATAATTTTATAACAAGTAGGTGTCTAGGTGCCTACCCGAAATATAATATTTAATTATCTTAGAAATGATAGCATTGTTCTAGTTTGTACTCGTATATTATTTTATGTGACTGTTATATGTTTTACTAATATTATTATATATTCAGTTTATCAGTTTACTGTTATATAATGCTTGAATAACTTTTTGATAGCTCACTAGGAATATTCTTTTTTTTAAATCCATTTAAAACCCGAATGGACGTAAAACCAAATAATAATAAAAAAATCATCTTGTTGGCAGGAGCTAGGTAAAATTAGTATAATATCTACAAAGATTGAATTTCTATTATTTTTGAGATACATGAGAGCCCCAATTGCTCGGAATCAGTAATAGCTATTTAGTTAACGGTTTCCAAAATAATATATAAAATATGTATTTACTAGCTTTATCACCCAACTCTAGTGGACTTTTACGGCACGTTGAGAGTGACTTGCAATTTGATAACGAAGTGAAGTAGATTTCATAACGTCAAAACTCACAGTTCACAGTTTTGTTGCTTCGAACAAACAAACATTTTCCCACTTATTCTGATTTTTAATCAAAATAACATGTTTAGATTACATGACACAGTGTGTAAAAAGACTAAAAATAAGTAACCCACCTTTTTGGTAGCAGCTGTCAAAGAAAAAGAAAAACATGAAAGTAAAAGGTCAAACTCACGCCAAGGTCCTGTGAAGTTCTGCAGCCCTCGCCTCCAGGGCTGTAGTCTGTCCCGGCTGCAGCCTGAACTCCGACACGTAGCCGGCAGGGTGTCTCCGCGGGTCGTAGTCCCCAAGTTCAGCTGAAACAAAGTTACACCCCTGTTAGAATATGTTACACCATAGAAACGAGTTAGAGTGGCCACGAACAATATTATTGCACAAAGGCAACGCCAATATCGTTCACCCACTACTGCTTATATCACCCTTTGCTTCTATTAATGTATAAGTATCCATTACTAATTACAGATGAAGTCATAACAAATCTCACTGAGTTTTGGGAAGCGTATTTACAAAGTCTGATACCATTTCATTCATAGTGACGACTGTAATACAAGTAGCTTTTGATTGTGCAAAATTATTTACAAAGCCGTTTCAGTTCGCAGTCTTTATTTTATGAATGAGATTGGAGGATACATTATGATAGAAAAGTCTAGTCTATTGCATTCAATAGGTTAGGTTACAGTGCCTGAAATGGTTAAATCTTTGCAAATACGCGATCGCGGAGTATAAAGCATATACATCTGTGGCTTGCTTCGAAAGGGCAAACGTTAGTTTTTTTTCCCTGTAAAATTTTTTGTGATTTTGTCTCAAAATTGGGTTATCTTCTGAAATCTAAAATAAACTTTCGATTTCGAGAAAGGATTTTTCCCTATGGGGGCCAATGTAACACTAGAAAATAGCTTTTCTTAAAATAAAAAAAAATAATGATAAAAAGAGCAATTCTACATACCTTGTGAAAATTGAAAAAACTGACATTTTTCCTTTTAGAAGCAAGCCACAGAAATAATATGCAAGTGTATGTTAGATCACAAGTTGTTTGAAGCGTAGGAATAATGAATGCTCTACTGTAGGTTTTACTTAGAAGAGCTCGAGCGAGTAAAAGTGAGCACCTTTTTCAAGAAAGTTTCAAAGAAGTTGACTAGTTTACGGAAGAACGGAAATTACGTTGTTTACCCTGGTTGTTGTACAAAACACTGTCGTAAATAAACCTTTGTTATACAAAGTACTCCGAGAAGGGAATGTTTCCTCTACTTTTTTATATTTTCATCTGGTAAAGATTCTCATTCAAAAGTTTTGGGAGGGAATATGCTACATCAGACAGAAATTCTCGACCTCACGTACCAAAACATTGAAAGTTTGTTGTGAGAAAGCATAAGCCACTTCTACTCAGTATTATATTCGTGAATAGATCTAAGGGGGAAGATGCTATATTCTATATCATGTACATGTTCAGTTGCTTTAGGATACAAAATGTGCAAGGATACATCATGTGTTTACGATTCGGAGAAAACTCTAATTGACAATATTACTGACTAAATATCTAATGTAACCCCGCGCAAATGGATGGAAAAATGATCTGACCAATATTAGGTTTGGAACTAGGGTGCCTAGTCTGTATCTTTCAAAATGTACGTGCCACCGGTTTAGCCACGTCACAAACCCTTCTCCTTAAGTATTAAAAATCCTAACGCGGTAAACATTTATACATTTATTATTATTTTTTTGATAAATTAATGTTATTACACGGGTTCGAGTCCCGTTGGCGTCATGTATTTTTTATCAGGAGATTTTTTCAATGTGGATGAGTGTTTCAGGCGAACAATTATTGCTTATAAAAATAATTATTTATACATTTAATTATTTTATACATTGTACTTTAGCAAACCCCCGTGTGCGCGTTTGTTCCATTTTAAGATCGAATAAAGAACAAGGGGACCTGTAAAGAATGAAAAGATCAATCATGATTAAGGAACAAGATTCATAAAGGTAAACTGAATATGTGCAAGCATTTGGAGACTTTCAAATAAGTCATGGCATGTAAAAAGTTAATCAAAGTTGTGAAAAAACCAAACATTGGGTGCCAAGGCAGAGGCGTGTGGCGTTCCAACATATCTGCCGTCTCCTACAGTGAAGTTGTGTGGTGGTAAGTTAGTTGCGAAGCTTAATCAAAATGTGTCAATAATTATCATAACTGTTTTACAAAAGGAAAATTTTCTTGGTACATTATTTGCCAGTTTGTAAGCTGTCATTGAAATAAGTTAAACTGTCAAATTCACTTGAAAATTTTAAACTGATTTTGATCATTTCTGGCAAGAGTGAAATTCAATTAAAAATAAGGTAATGATTGCGTTTATTCAAACATGGAAAATAAAAGCTTCCGAAGAAATTAGGATTTACAAAACAAGAATAAGCTGGCGGGGGGCTGCGGAGTGATTTATTTTGACAGCTACATTTTGGGATATTAAAAACGAATTTTAAATTAAAATCTCACAACCAATCTTAGATTATGTCTCATTAGGAAGCAAGCAAAACAGTTTTTAATTGGTCGAAAAAGGAAATGAAAAAAATAGCCTTTGTTATTCCTGAACTCATTTCACTAAATTGTAGAAAGATAACGAAACTAGAAGATAATAAACGAAGATCTAATAAAGTTGATATATCAAATTGTGATGTACTGCGAAATGAGCACACGTCTTTATATCAAATTGTGATGTACTGCGAAATGAGTACACGTCCTTAAACTAAAAGTTTTCTTTAGATAAGTGGAGTTCTGTTATAATAATAAAATAAGAGAAGAAGATAATACTTAAGTTAGTAAAAAGTGGTTCGTCAAGTGGTTAAAGACTTGGACCCGGTATGATAGCGAACCTGTGTTCAATTCCCAGTTGACACCGTTATCTGTTTTTTCCTGGGTCTTGTTCTGCTTCATGTTTCTTTTAGATTTGATAAGTACAGGGTTTTCCAATACGAGGTGTTATTTTGATATTCAATCGTAAAAGGTCAATGGTTTCGTTGTTTGTGTGGCACGTGGCGCCGTCTTGTTGAAAGTAAACGTTGTCCAGATCAATACCATCCAATTCCGGCCATAAAAGATCATTATCATCATCTCTCGATAGCGTAATCCATTCACCGTAACTGTTGCTCCAGCCTCATTTTCGAAAAAGTAAGGTCCAATGACTCCGCCGGACCATAAACCGCATCAAACAGTCACACGTTGAGGATAGAGAGGCTTTTCAACAATAACTCTTGGGTTTTCCGAGCCCCAGGTGCGAAAATTTTGCTTGTTGACGAAGCCACCGAGGTGGAAATGGGCCTCATCAGTCAAGATGATTTGCATTTGATTCACTCAAGTGAATTTTAATAATTTCAATGCGTTGTTGAAGCGTGTATCGTTTCATTTTTATTAATGGCGTAGTTTCTACTTGTCAAATGTCAAAAAATGACAGCTTCAAAAGTAACATCTACCGAAATAGCGGGCTATTCAAAATAACACCTCTTATTGGAAAACCTGTATTATCGTCTTCTTCATTGATATATTACATTGATGGATATAACCTTCAAATTAATCCAATAATAATTAAATATAAATATCTACTTAGTAATCGGACGGCCTTCGTTGTCGAGGAGTAAGATAATAATGTTGATTGTGAAATAACACAAACTAATTCAATTAAATTTCCATTTATTTCGATCATAGTCGAGATCCTTACCCCACGACCCTCGACAACTGAGGCCATCCGATTACAAAGTATCTAAAGAATCATCAGTACAAAGTAAATAATATTGAATACAAACTTCCTTCCAAGTACGGCGAAATAACTCGTGTGAAAAATGTTTTTAAACCAAAAACTTGTGTGCTTTCGAGAAAAAGGAGAGTATCATAGAATTTGAGGAATGAGCGCACGAACGCGTGGCTATGTGTTACACAAATTTCAAATATTTCCCCTGAAACTTTCGCGGCCCAAAGCCGAAGTAGATGTTTAAGATTGGCCCACATCTGAAGTTTGAAGTAATTTAGGTGGTCCACGCACAACACGTCACAGAAAGCTGTGTACGGGAGGTGCTGGGTTTTGTTGTAATTTAAATTTATTTTAAGGGCGAGAAACGATTGGAATAATCTTACAAACGAAATTTAAAATTTATTGTCTACCTACGAGTACCCATTGCTTATGTATGATTAATCTATTTTGACTTCTGCCTCCCTTTCACAATATAAAATTTTTGGATGATATAAGGAGATACAATGCGAAGTGATGCAAAACCATGTGTTTTTAAAGTTAAGTTGTGTAGATTATGATCAAAAACATTTTAATATTTGTGCCTCAACATCAAAAAACAAAATAAAACATGCATTTTTTCGATGTTTTTATTGCATAAATCAAAACAGAAGCTGGTGTTACGCGGGAATTTAAACCTTAGTAAGGCGTGCGTGGTTTCACCTGATTTCAAATCTTCCACTAAGAGATGGATTGCCAGCTTCAAAATCAAGAAAAGGACAAATAATTGAAATTTTTGGAAATTAGTTTAATGCCTTTTAGACATGTGACAACTCTTTCGCCCTTCGTAGGCATTCTAAAATTACATATTTCATAATATAATTAGGCTTGATTCACAGAATTTGACCAATTCTTAAATTTTATGCTTAAAATTCAAGTTCTGTGAAAGATCTACTCGTTTTCAAGTTTTATTATAATTTCATTATTGGCCAGTTGTTTTTCATTATTAGCATATTAACAGAACTTCAATAGGATTCTCACAGAATTGATTATTAGCTTCGAAATTTGATGAATTGTTAAAATTCTGTGAAACAATCCATCTTTACTTTCACAACAGTGCAACTGTTAAAAAAAGCAATCAAACCAACTACGATAAAAATATGAATTAAGCTTTTTTAAACAAATAAAAAAAAAATCTTGGTAAACGAGCTGTGATAAGCACATAATATTCTCATTTTCAAATTAATTATAATAATTAATTCAAAGTAATGTACTTAAAGTTGAGTGCTTTTTTAGTATAAAAAATAAATTAGCATAGGATTAAAAACATTATTTTATAATGAAAAGGGTAATAAGAATAATTCCACCAAACATGTAAAAATAATAATGCATTTAATTAAAATCAACAGTTTTGGATCGGACATACGTCAGCCGTGGAAATGTTCTATTGTGGAAAACACATTCTATTGATGCAAAAAATACAATGCTTGTCAATTAAAAACACCACATACACCTGCACCCATCACTTTAATTTCCTAGGATTAATAAAATATATGAACAATATAAAATTTTAATTAATTCTGTCTACATGGAATAGGTATTGTAATGATACAAATTATGATTTATTATCTTTGCTAAAACAATAATATTATTATCATCGTAATACGAGGATCAATTTTAAGGATCGTTTCGATTCTGAACGGTGACCATTTACCTGGGCGATATTGAGGGTAACGATACCATTCTGAGGTAAATAACATTAAAACAACATTTTTTTTGCAGAATACAAAATTTGCGTCATGGTCTACGTCTGTCTACATATATCCCATTGTTTTGTTCGATTCCCACTGTAACTATTAACTTGACTCCGAATTTTTGCTGCTAGTATGTATGCAAACGTTTAATGGACCTTACAAAATGGTTTTTTGGTTGACATATTAAAATGTACAATTTATAATCAATTCAAAATATTTCCAAGGTGGTAATCTTAGCGTGCAATTTTTCTCATTAATATGACATTTATTTTCGCGTCAAAAGTACGCGGGTACATACATACATCAGCCAATACAAAGGGCATATATTTTCTACTCGAGAGGCAGGGGCTTGAATCCCTTTAAAACTGTATCACGGTTTTGTAATGAATTAAATTTGTACAGCGCGCTGTGCACCGACCGTTCCGATGACATTGATGCGATGGATTGAGACCGACGATTAATTTATTATAAATATATTGTACCCAGAACTTCATCCAGATTTACAGTGAGTCATCCTGGTGAAGGGCCACCAATCAAAATTTGAAAACATTTAAACAAAAAGGTAGTATTGCGACGGTCGCCGAGGTGAGTGGTCGTCTTTATTTGAGCTCGGGGTTTTGATTAATATTTTGGTTGCAATTCATGACGGTTAGTACAAAAAAGTGAGAAAATATTGGGGTAATGATAATAGATGTCTAAGCTAATTATTTATTGTTTTTGTGTTTAATTCATAGAATTCCATTTAAATTTTTTAAGATCTGCAAGTATTTTTTGGTGTTTGTTACAGCTGTTTCGGCTTTGAAGGCCATTTTCAAACTGTGTCTTACACATAGTGTCCTAGATGTCTTAGCGTTTGGTTAAATTTGTTTTATTGCCTTTTATTTCCATTACACAATGAAATGACACAGGAGTAAATTCCACAGGGAGAAAATTACACACCGTGAAACTATACTCATCAAAAAAGTTCAATGCAATTTTCTCCGTTAGTATATTTTAATATTTTTAATTATATAGATTTACTAGTGGATTCCCTTCGATGCTTCGCTATTGCTAATGTTTTTCTAGGGTGCCCCCCGACTTCCTTCCACCATTCACTACTGTATACCACAATGTTACTGTTAAAAAACTACATTACATCGATAATTCGACTCCGTATCTCATTACGGTGCAGAGATATTGCGTTAAGTATTTGTCGGGCGTCCCGATTTCCTATACCATTTAAACATCTCTAAAAACTCCTCGCGCTAATAACAACAAACTTTGAAATTTTCAGTGATATCGGTCGACTACTTTTCAAGTTTTGCGAGCACGAAACCTTCGCTTTAATTTTTATATATTAAGATTAGAAACCTGTTAGAATTTAACTCAACCATTTTGAATGCATTTTATAATAAGAGGCGTTGTCCTGACACAGACCGTGTACTTCTATGTAGGGAAGTTAAAATTTGTTGATTGTATGTATTTTTGGAACAGAAATCTGAATTCAAAAAAAAAATATTTTGTTGAAAAATATTTTTTGTTAGATATCGACAACAGCGCCACCTATTAGGTCCAGAACTATAGTATATTTCAAGTTGGAACCAACGATACACATTCTCAAAATTTCATTTAAATCGGTTGGGCGGTTTCGGAGATTAGCGTATACGAACACAGTGTCACATGATTTTTATATATTATGTATACATATAGAGGTCTCGATTCTCGACGAAGTTATTCCACTGGTTCGATCCACTCGTTGTTCGAGTGGAATGAGTTTTGACGTTTTGCGTGTGTAAGTAAGTATGTAACTTCGACGAGGCACAAGACTCAAGAATCGATACTTTGCTCATCAGCGCTACGTCAGCACTCGTGGCTATATTTCCAGCCATTATCTATGTGAATATAAGTATTTTTTAAGTTATTTAACTATAATTTTCTTACTGTTTGAATTGATTTGCACTGAAAAAACACTATAAAATATTCCACCTAGCAAAATTTAGAAAACCCTGTTTTTACAAAACCCATATTATTTGGGCTTCAAAGAGGGTTTCATAAAATGTATTTAATTAGTTTCTACGTTTTCCGTTTGTTTTGTTTGTATAAAGAGTCCGTATAGAACATCCTGGAAAGGGGGTAGGGGTGGGTAGGAACTACCTGCGCAATATTGGTGTTCTCAGTCGGAAGGGAACACTGAACAAAGGATAAGAGTTTGTTAATTCAAAGGGCATTATGATAAGCCAACGTGCAATCTCTATTGTATTCAAAAACAGTAAATGTTTATTTTCACGTCACACCGATTTCATACAAGCTTTAAAGTACGCTGTGAATTTAAAGCACACTTTTTAATTTTTATTGTAGGCCTTTAATACAATGAAATATTAATTTTCCGATCCCATTTTTAGGAATTTTATTTACGACCTATAGGGCTTTCATGTAATGATTATAAATTAAATTGAAAGATTTTAAATAAAAATAATAATTAAATTAGCTCAAACTACTTGGTTTCATCACTAGAATCACTTCGGACTTCAAAAACGTAAATACCCTTAGAACTCTTTACTGCTCTTTGGTTCGCCCCCATCTTGAATATGCTTGTGTTATCTGGTCTCCTTTTTATGCTGTCCACATTCGACGCATTGAATCTGTTCAACATCGGTTCTTAAGAGGGATTGCTAGGAGGCTAGGATTAGAAAAAGGCAAATACTCATATGATGAAATTGAACTAACTCTAAACGTCTCTCCTTTGGAAGTCCGTCGGGAAAGAAATGACCTCATTTGCTTCTTCAAAATTATAAATGATATTATTGATTCACCTACTCTACTGCAACTCATTCCCTTCAATATCCCCTCGCAAAAACTCAGAAATAATGAACTGCTCTTCCTCAACCATCATTCGACAAATTTTGGATATTATTCACCATTGTCCAGAATGTGTAGACTGGTCAACTCAAGTCAAAACCTTAACTTTTTTGGGATAAGTCTGAATGATTTTTGCCGGTCGCTAAACAAGTGACGGAATATTATAAGTGTCCCGTGGTCCTGACCCACGGCGTAGTCTTGACTTGATTCGACTTGTCACTTTATTTTCTTATATTATATCTGCTTTATGTCTTTGCTTACTTTGTACCTTTGTCTACTCCTGTATTTTTCATTTTACTATATTCGTGTTATTATTTTGTAATTTGGACGATGTCCGTTAATAAATAAATAAATAAAATAAAAGTAAAAGATGAATAAAAAAATTATAAAAAAAAAATCATAAAACACAATTAACTTGTCAAGTTATGTGAAAGAATTTTTTTGTGGTAATGTAATTATGTGTATATTTTATGTACTTGTTAAAATTGTATATGTATTTTAAAAAAAAATAATAAAAAAAGTTAATAAAAAAACATGGAATATTGACGGGAGACGTAGTACACGCAGATGCTGCAGATAGGGATTTCTAAACTAACGTGACTAGATCGAGTGGGTCCACCGATTTAATTTATTTCATTTTTGTTTAATTTGAAATTGTTTAGCAATAGATTAATCATCATAAAAAGTCATCAGTAAAACATTTTTCAAAAATTATTTAAAGAATAATTAAATATACTGTTTTATAAATTTCATTCGATAGCACAATTTTTATTGCAATGCCATGCTACGCTAGAACATCTGTTCTGCTGTATGGTATCACCAAGTCGTGGTGACAGCTAGGGCTATATTTTTCAGGCACGTATTAATAACAGCATTTCTCTTTTCTTGCCGTGCTAGAAAATTTGTTCTGCCGTGCGGTGTCTTAAGCAGGTCGTGGTGACGACTAGGGCTGTAGTTTTCAGGTGCGTATAAGCCATAACATTCTAAGAGGAAAAGTGCTATCAATAGAGTTATTAAAACTAAGTATTGCAAGTAGTGATTATTTCATGGAAGCAGTAAGCAGAATTAAGATTGAGTGCCAAAGAAATGTACAGTAGCGAGCGTAGAAATGTGGTCAGCATTCAAAAATCTCTTTTTTATACATCTATATTAGGTATTATTATATAATTGCGCAGACCCGTGATAAAGCATGGGCTAGTCATAGGGGCGCTATTGCGTACTAATATCCTTAAGAAACGTGTTCCACGAGTAGCAGTGCGCGGGGACGGGTTATTTGGTGGTTTCCGGTCGTTCGGCATTAGAGCGTTAGAGTTGAAATTGGACTGATTGGAGGTTAAAAAGTAGAACCAATTGTTTCGCTTCGTGTCTCTAAATATAATACATCATTGGGGATAGTCTGAATTCTCAACAAATTAGTTCCAATTTTGAAAATAGGAGTATATAAAATAATTTTCTGTTCATAATGCTATATTATAGGCAAGTACTTTACCTTGTCTGCATTCTCCAAACAAACACAGCTTAACAAAATGATGCTTAAATTCTAAGCAAAAACTTTTAGAGTTCATTAAACTGGACAAAGGCATACCCGAAATTAGAATTTTAATTTATGATATTACATATTTTTTATGACAATATGTGAAGTAGAAAAGTAAACAATAAATCGCAGCGACATCTGATATATTACAAATAAACTGATATTTTAAGGCTGAATACATTTCTGTGCTCACTACTGTATATATTTAGAGAAGTATTGAAGTCTCCGACTCTGCACATTCAATACCCAATCCAAAAAGTACCATTGGTGATTTTCACAAAAAAACTCTATTTTAATACGACTATGTTCTATTGCGAAGAAAAAATCATTTTTTAAATATATTTAGAAAACAGCGAGACCGACAGACAATCATTCAATTGTAAACAGATAGGCGCAGACTTATAAAAAAATATATAATCTTTAGATTCAAAACCACAATGGGTTAAATTCACACGTAGGTACCCTGCAAAAAGTACATGAACTCTATGTAGGTGCTATCCTACCTTGATACATTTACCCGCTCTATCGCGAGATTCAGAATGTTGTCAAACTAAGGAATTTACGTCAAAACCATTCGTCAAGGTAGCTTCAGTCTCGTGAGAAGAAAGAAGAAAGACAAAGCAAGAATTACAGGACAAAACCCCTTCAACATTATGCCCCAAATACAGCAAAACTTTTCAAAGCATTTTTTTTAAATGTTTTTCCGAGGGCATACTGTGTTTCAAGCTCTACAGAAGAGTAGCCCCCCTTTGAAGCCGGTCGAATTTAACTACCATGAAATTATCTGTCTATGTTGTTCTTCCTTCTCCCAGGAGGGAAGGATGTGATGTTTATCTTAGGAGCTATGATCCGCCTAGGTGACCCTTGTAGGGCGGGAGGAATGTGGAGAGGGGCGGGAGCGGGAGGAGGGTGGCAGTAAAAAATAAGCGAGGGTGGGCGGTTTTAACAATATTTTCACTAGGTAACATACGTTATAAACTTCTGGCAAGGAAAGAAAAATTGGAAATGAATATTATTATTACAATGAGTAATTTACATTGTTCCGTTTTTACGAAACTCAAAGGCGCTACAAAAAATATATAACGGAATTTTTTCAAGCACGATCTAAGAAAGACGCGTGTCCCTTGATTAGGTTTTAAAAAATATTATATTTAAAGTAGAAAATTATGACCCATTTCTCACTTAAAAACCCGCTTACGGTAAGCACCATGAAACTTTTATAAGAGTGAAATTTACAAATCAATGCAACTATTTCCAACTGGCAATGTCATTTCCACCATGAGCTTTGTAACTATGAAAAATGTATAAGATAAATTATTGTCTTAAATAATACATGAAAAGACGTTGTGTCATTTGCCATATACCTAGTATTCAATTGTTTAATAAGGCTGTTGAAATCCGGACAAGGTAGGGTAGTAATTTCTAGTTTAGTAATACTAACTAACTAACTAACTAACCATCACGCCGTTTCCCCGCAGGGGTAGGCAGAGAGGACGGACCGCCAAACAACTCGGTCTTGACACACACTCCTTGCCTCATTCACATTCATACATCGTCTCATACATACTCTTCTATTATTCTGACTCTTGACATGGCCCGACTCGAGTATCTGATTCACTTGATCGTGCCATGTCTTCCTCGGGCGTCCCCGACTTCTGCTACCATTCACATTTGCATCATATATCCTCCTTACACTCCTATCTTCGCTCATTCGCTCTACATGCCCAAACCATCTAAGCGTCCCTTTCTTAATCTTACTCATTACGCTTACATCAGCCTTGCACTCTTTGCGGATCTCCACATTCCTCACACGATCAAACATGGTTTTACCACACATACGCCTCAGGGATCTCATTTCAACAGCATTTAATCTACTTTCATCCTTTCTTTGCCAGTTCCATGCCTCACTTCCATACATCAAGGTAGGTACCAGCACTCCGTTGTGGACTGCTAACTTCGCTTCTTTGGACAATTTTTTGTTAGCGCCTACGGCGTTTAGTCCTCCATTAACGGAATTACCTGCATTTACCCTTCTTTCGATATCTCTGTCAGCCTTCCCATCTCTCGTAAACATACTTCCTAAATACACAAACTCATCCACCTGCTCCAAATATTCCCCATTCACAATTATATTGCACACTGTTTTCGTACTCTCTCTTTCAAACACCATTACTTTAGACTTACTTACATTCATCATTAACTCATTCTTCATGCATACTTCGTTCATCCTAGACACGAGAGACTGTAGATCATCTATACTATTAGCAATCAGCACCGCATCATCAGCATACAACAGGCAACATACTTTAAAATTATTCAAATTCGCGCCCAATCCCACCTCTTTCAATTCTTGCATACAATTATCCATGTATAGATTGAATAACCACGGTGACATTACGCAGCCTTGTTTAACACCTTTTGTGATATCAAACCACCCCGTAAAACCACCGTTTACCCTAACACATGCAACGCTTCCCTCATACAGAGACGCAATTGCCTGAATCAGATTCGTATTCACTCCATACTTGGACAACACCTTCCATAGCTTTTTCCTGTCGACTCGGTCGTATGCTTTTTGTAAATCTACAAAGGCACAGAAAAGTTTCTGGTTTTTTGCCAGAAACTTCTCAGTGAGCATACGCAATGAGAAGATCTGGTCCATGCACCCCCTTCCACTCATGAAAGCACCTTGCACATCCCATATTTTATCCTTTGTTTCCTTTCTTACTCTTTCAATCAAAATTCTACCATACAGCTTGCCAACTGAACTAAGCAGGCTAATAGCCCTATGATTCCCACATTCCATACGTGACCCTTTACCTTTGTATAATGGCATGATCACAGCCCTTCTCCAATCTAAAGGCGTGTAACCTTCCTTTAAACATTGGTTAAAAAGATTGCACAACCATGTGAGAATTACACGGCTACCTCCTTTAAAATATTCAGCAGCAATATTGTCAAACCCAACAGCCTTACCATTCTTCATACATTTAATCGAGCTTTCTATCTCATCCATGCTAATTTCGGTAACATTCACTCCATCGTCATTCATATCTGATTCGCCACTGGAATCACTGTCATTCACTTCGCTTTCGAAGACTTCCTCGAAATAATTCATCCATCTCTCTTTTATTTTTTCCTCATTCGTCAACATTTTTCCATCTTTTGATTTTATCACTTTCATGCTTCCGTTTTCTGGGCCACTCCGGGACCTTTTGACTTCTTTCCAAAACAACTTAATGTTTTCTTGGAAATGGTTTGTCATTTTCATTCCTTCTTCCTCTTCCAGGCGTTTCTTTCGTTCTTTCACTCCAACTCTTACTTTTTTCTTACATTCCTTATATACTTCTTTCGCTCGATACTTCTCTTCGCTGGAAGCACTGCCAGCCGCAATCAGACACAACCATGCTTTCTTCTTTTCTGAGACCAGTGCTTTAATCTCATCATCCCACCATGCATCACCTTTCTTCCTACCTTGCGTACTTATTCCACAAACCTCCCTAGCAGATTCACAAAGACACACTTTTATGTGGTTCCATGTTTCGTCTATGCTTAGACCATCCATTTCCTTCGCATTCAATCTTATCTCTGCACAATTCACATACTTACTTCTCACATTATCGTTTTGCAGTTTTTCTATTTTGACTCTTGTCGGAGCTGGTACCGTTTTCACTTTAGAGCGCCAACCGCGAAAGAGGTTTACTCTCGACACTACAAGAAAGTGGTCAGTTTCGACCTCAGCCCCTCTGAAAACTCTTGTGTCCTCGGTAACAGCTCTCAACCTAGAGTCAATTACTACAAAATCAATAATTGACCTCTCATTTCCTCTTTCCCACGTATATTGGTGGATACCTTTATGATCGAAGAAAGTATTCGACACAAACAGGTTCCACTCTAAACATACTTCAAGCATTCTGTTCCCGTTGTCATTCGTTCTTTTATCCCCAAACATACCTAAGACCGAATCAAATCCGTCACGTCTAATTCCCACCCACCCATTCAAATCGCCTGCCATTATAATCCTTTCGTTCATATTTTTTAGTCTCATTACAACATTCACACCAGTCCAAAAATCATCTTTCACTTCATCGCTTTCAGAATTAACAGGGGCGTAGCAAATAACAAGAAACACCCTTGTCAAACCGATTTTAAATCTGATCCACATTATTCTCGGACTTACACATTCATACTGCAACATACATTCAATCATTCTGGGAGACAGTAGCGCTGCAACACCTTGACAAGCCCTCTCCGTATCTGGTCTCCCAGACCAAATGACGAGCCTATCATTATGCTGCATTGTACCGCTACCTTTTTTCATACTCTCTGTTATACAAAGTACGTCCAAACATTTGCTCACCATAGTATCACACAGTTCGTTCATCTTTCTTTCCATTCCTCCTCTAATGTTCCATGTACCAATTCGACATTGATCACGTTCCGTCCTCCTCTTTGCGCCACCGAAGGGTTGGCGATGTGATGGATAGCGAACCTCATCGACATCTTTGTCGGCCATTCCCTTCCAAGTACTACTTAAACATCTTAATTATACAACTTATCATATCGTTACACACATAAAACAAATAATACATATTTATACGCTTAATATAACATTTAACTTAACAAATAAACTACCACTAAAAATAGTTATTTTATCACTATATAATTGTTTTAAAACACTCCATGTAGACAGCAAACCAAAGAGCGCGGGTTCATTCCGATTTCATCCTTCATTTCCGATGTCATTATTCCACGCGCGGAAGGGCACGAGCGGTGGGGAGCGGAGGTTGCGGCAGGGGTTGCATGAGTCGCCAAATGACTCTTTTCTTGTGCGGGTTCAGGGTAGATTCCGAGAAACGATGATTCTGTGGCCTAAGCAATGTCATATGGCCCACATTCTATAACGGCACTGAATAAGCACTGTATGCGTCGGACAGCGGGGTTTGCAGTATTGGTGCGGGTGGACGAGGGGCAAGGGGCAAGGGCCGAAGGGATGATCACATCTGGTGAATGTTCAAAGCACTGATCTCGTATTATAGGCACAGGAATTCACACATCTTAGGATTAACAAAATTATTTGTCACCTTTTCTTAAAGTCGTTATACGTCCACACTGGTCACAGTAAAATTAGTTTTTAGTACACTTAAGCAACTTAAATACAGTACGGAACATTTATTGACACTTTTAAGGGCGGAATATATGAAATTTCACTTGTAATTGTCGAAGAAAGACGAGACCGACCAAAACGCGTCAGGCTCAGTAATACTCAGTAATACAGGCGTCAGTAATACTGAAGACTATTTTTATTCAGGAGTTATGATAACCAGCTGGCGAGTTAGAACATATTATGTGAAACGTGCTTTTGCCGTACGTGACTATCGGATAAAAGCTGAAATATTAAAAATGACATAAGCGCAGTACCTGACCGTGGATAGCAGTGCTTTTATGAGAGTCGTTGGAGTGAACACGCCTAATTTCTGCACCTACGTACGTATGTGCACTCACAAAGATACTAGTAGCTTAGATACATGGAATAGATATAGAAGAGTGTCGACTGTTGCCGATATACGACCAACTGTTGGGACAATCCAAGCAGCGGAGCCATTGAAAGTTATTCGTTTGGTGTCTAGTTAGGAACAAAGGAGGAGCGCTGTGCGTAGATGCGGTTTGCTGTAGTATGGCAAGACTTGTGCGCGCGGTTCCATACTAATAATGGTTCTTGGCACATCTTCCTTGTTCCTATTATCTATATCTATGGTTATATTACACGTACAGCCTTGCTAATAAAAGCGGTGTAAATTTAATACAAATACAAAGAGCCGTGTATGTAAAATCCTTACTAAAATAAACCGACATTTAACATCCATAAAATAGTTCATGGAAAGATACATACATTATTTTTACAGCCAAAGAAGGTTGTTCATCTGGGTCCTGTATATTAATTCTTTTGAAAATATAAAAACAAATACCCTTTTTAATAAACTAGATTTTTGTGTTTGAAATATACATTAATATTTTCATTTGAAATATTTTAATTTCAAACACGAAAAAGTTGAACAAAAAACACAAATATTAATAATGATAAAACTTTATTCTACTTATTTTATTATTTGACCGTGGCCAGTTTCAGCTTATTATAGCCATTTTCAGACGTATATTTTTACTCTAAACGCTGAAAAATTATAGACTATACGAAATTCGGAAAACACATTAATTTTATTTAGGGAATCTGTAAGAAAACTTCCACATCATTTTTAATCTCATTCATACAATAAAAAAATATAAAAAATCGTAAAAATTATTCCCAACGAATAAGCAAAAAAACGACAATTTGGTTCCATTGTTTGCGCAATATAAACGTTTATTTCTTGGATTTATATTTATCTACATATGAAAATGGCATTTATGTTAAACATCACTCTCATGAAAACATTTTTTTATTAGTAAGAATTCGAAACAGAAATTGCAGTCTTTATTCAATGTTTAACGGTTGGAATTTTTTTTGTTAGTAAGGCTGTTTATGTAAATGTGTGATGTTTAGGTAGCATTCTTTAGAGACTCGATAAAAGATGATAACGTTGTGCTAAGTTAGCATTACTAACATTACTACATTTACTAAGAACAGTTTGTTTCACGGAATTTGAACAATTCATCAAATTTCAAAGTTAATTTGCAATTTCTGTGAAGGTTTTATTCAAGTTATAGTTTTATATAATTATTGTCCAGTTGCTAAACAAACCTGAAATTACAAAAAAAACTTGAAAATTAACTTATAAAATTGACGAATTGTTCAAATTCTGTGAAACAACCCTTCCTTAATGCTACCACATAAATGTACAGAACACAGAGAATTTAAATATGCCTGCGTTCAAATTTTGCTGTTTCAATAAAGACTACACTCATAGTATAAACAGTAAGTGGAAGCTACCTTGTACTCACAAGTTTTCAGTCAGTCTGAAAAGAAAACCGAAAAAATGACAAGAAATTATAATAAACCGTTGTGTAATCTCTGTTGTATTAAAATACTGCAAACATTTATTTCCATATGACACCAATTTCACGTAAACTTACAGTGAAATGCTACCTTTGAGGCGCTGCACTTCTGAATTGAATACAGTTTGCGAGCATTCAAACATTATATAAATGCTGAAGAATAAAAAAGAGACTTCATAAAAACTGTGCAAAGAATCATGCCGTATGAATTTCATCAAAGGAAAGTAAGAAATTACAATAAGTACATTTATTAAAATTACAACAAACAATTTTCATTTACTTAGAAAGAGAGTGCCTACCTAGTGTCTGTAGGTATTTCAAGCAATATTTTAATAAAATTCTACAAGTTTTCCGGATAATGTTTTTCATTAGTTGTATTAGCTGAAGAATGTAGATATACATACATTAATGATTTTTTTTATTTATTTATTATAAGTGTTAAATATCTCATTAAATCTTTCACACGGTCTTCACCTTACGATTTAAGTGCATAATTAATCAGAAGATAAATAGTAAATATCCTGGGAATATTTCAATCAAGTTATCACTTAGAAAAGGCTCAGTGGCGTGAAACGGAAACGGATACGCTAGCTCTAGGAGTAATTACGCTACTATGCTCTCGGCTCATGCTCTATGGTTGTGACCTGAACGTCTATGGTCTGTGGTGATAATACGATGCTATGGCAAACAGCGGGGCTAATGGGGCTACTTATCCGAACCTACCCATGCTTAGTAGCCATAAAAAGGGAGTAGATTTTGAAGAGTGTGGAACTTTCTATTATCTATGGTGGTATTGTAATACGTTTCGGTGCAAATAAAAAATATCTTTCCATTAATTTGGTTCCTAACTATGACCTCCCTTCTCGTTACGCTGCGAATTTTCGTTTGATGGTGTCAAGTTAAAACATTAACAGATGGCGCAAAAAAAAAATTGAATTGCACGTATACTTACATAAAGAGGGGTGACTTACAATCTATATAAATAAAAATGTTGATGTTGTTTGTTTGTTCAAAATCTTAAATCGACGAAAGTTCTTCACCTGTGCTTTTTTGAAAAACAGTATAATCTATTGGAAAAACATCCTTTTTTTAACTGCTCCATCTATTGGACGTAAAGGCAACTTTTTCTATCTGCACAGACATACTGAGCCCATTTCAAATAATAATAATTAATTGTTAACAATTATATTTCAAAAAGACATTAGTGAATGTAAAAAATAAATATTTATGTTATGTGCCATTTTATAAAAAAATCACGGAAACAATAAAGGTGCAAAATTTAATTACAAATTTTTCACTTCGAAAAATTGTATGTTCAATAATATTCCTCATCCTCATAATTTGAAATATAAATGTTCAGCGTAGAGATGTTATAATTTCTCTCCTTAACAGAAAAATTGTGTAAGCACTGGCTTTGTGGCACAGTTGCAAAAATTTGAGCATTTTTATTTTTTCAATAAGAAAAAATTTAGAACCCCTAACCATGCTGTAGTAAATATACAAATCTTTTCATAAGTTTAACATTTTATTAGCACGTATTATTAAACGAATTCAGACAAAGCTCTATCTAGATGCTCCACATTATCTACCTACGCTTCAAATTTAATTAATTCCAATTCTACTGCGCACGAGGGCTTCAAATATCACCGATTCTGTAACATAGTGAATTGTGATACCCCCATACACTGCCTACCGAGAACCAGTCAATCAATGTTTAATGCACACTTACGCGAATAGTGTATATATACATTCTAGCTTCATTTCCAGAGCTTAGCACTCCCAGGCAGAATGAGACACGTTAAAAGCAAGATAAAGGGCATATCAAATAATTACATTCGGGTCGCAAAATAACTTACTTTTTAACTCATGTAATTGTTGGTGATTATGGCGCATAGAAGACCGCATAGAACATGCCAGTTCGACAAAATCCATACACGAAATGAACAAATCGATTATTGGAACACGTCAAGGGATAGTTGGGTAGAAAAATTATAAGTATTTCATAATTAGTCACAACCCAGGATGAACGTCGAGTCTTTGTATATGCACCTCATATTTAAGGATAATCTTGTTACTAAAATTTAATTAATAAATTAAATATTTAATTTTATAAGAGTAAAAAAATCTGAATAAAATAGACATTTACTGTATTTATCCCCGACGATTTCAGCGGAATTTTGTGCTCAAATGAAAGATTACATTATTGTTAACTATAATTCATACATCGCGACTTAAAACCAAATACAACCCAATACAACTTTTTAATTTTTCCGAAGCGAGTTTTGTGAAGTAGGTACTTTTATTTTTTAAGTATATGAAATATTCTTAATTCCTTTGTTATAGGTTTTAAGTACTTTCAAATAATGTGCAAATATTAATTGTGCAAATCTATTAAGGGTATTCATATTTTAAAGTACAATTTATATGTAAGTGCAAAAAAAATAAATTATTATTGAATTTTTAGTCGGATATCGTTACGTATATATATTTTACTACATATATACCTTTATGTAGATTGATATTTTTTAGCGAAAGCATTTGAAATTGTGATTAAAATAGATTTTTTTTTTCAAAATCAAACTCCGCCCATTCAAAAAGGTACAATCATCTAGATGGTCAATTTAAAGCTTATTAATAACATTGTTATAATAATTCCACTTCAAAATGGGCCTAGAAAATTTATTTTTTAGTAACTGAAATTTCGGCGCCTTCAAAAATCATAAATAACGCTATTTATCATTCTAAGAAAACCCGCTTAAATGCTTTATAAAACTTATTATTACCTATTATAATAAAATATGACAATTAAATATGCTACTAAATAGCATAAAATAAAGTCGCTGTCCACGTCTGTCTGTTTGTGCGCTTAGTTCTTCTAAACTACACAATGAATTTTTATAGAGTTCTCACTAACATTTAGAGAATTTCTTCCCAAAGGCTCATGCATATAAAACTTGCAATAAAACATGTACATTATATTTATAGTAGGAGGAGAAGAGTCGATATTTATCCTAAAATTCGCAACCTCAAAACTCTCCAAATCGTTCACAACCCCAAGCAAAGCCGGGTACACGTAAGTTAGTATGCTATAAAAGACAATAACATAATTTTGTCAAGCTGGCTTGATCTAGATGGCCCACTGTGTGACGGTGCAGAAATTAAAGATTTTACATTGAAAATCAGTCGGGAAAATTGAATTTAACACTGTAATGTAATATAACAGATAACACTGATGTTGTATCGAACTTCAAAGGATAATGCCCGGAGAGCAGACTTAATAAATTTGTTCTTTCATATTATGTGTGAGTGACCATGTCAAGGTATTTAATTTACATGATTCGATTATTTTATTCAATTAAGCTATTCGTTCAATATTCATTGATTGTATTAATAAGGTTAATCTATTCATTCATTCGATTTACCCGTTCGATTAATTAATTAAATATATATATGTTTTATTTTCATTTATTCATTGGGTACTTAATTTCGATATCCACTTAAATACAAATTAATCAAGATTTTTTTTCTTCACTTTATTCTAATTATCAGAATATAAACATGGTTTTACTGCTGATAACTCCGTTATGACCACCTACCCTCTCTCATAACATGTGGGAGTTATCTTGTCACGTTAACGAACTGTATTTAATCACTATATTCATTCTTAACTAGACCAAAATCTAAAATCTATCCACAATAATGTACAAAAAAAAATCAACGTGTGCCTCCCTCCCTACTGAGAATATTTTGTAATAAATAATGTGAACAGTTTTTTGACGACCATTTTAACCTTAGTGGAAATGATACAGCTTTATTGACACCTATTTCAAAGGCATTTAAACGTCAGCTCGTTAGGCTCTGCGTACATTAAATTAAGCGCAGTTATCTGGCACTAAGAAAGTCCGACGGGTCTTGTGTTTGAACGCATCTAAAGCTGTCTGCATTGTCAACGGCGGAAGTGTTTATCTACCCCGACGTTACATTCGTTTGTAATCACGGACGTTGCATAGGAAAGATGTCGTCGGAATTAAGAGAAGATTGAATGAGAGGTTAGTCATGATTAGCCTCATTTTGATGACTGGATTGGATGTCATGATACAAACAAACACCGCGGTACTACCAGACGTATAATATTAGCGTCATTTTGATGTCTGGATTGGATTTCATGGTACAAATGAACACCGTGGTACCACCAAACGTATAATAATAGCGTTATTTTGATGTCATGATACAGACGAACACCGTGTAACCCCTTTAGTATCTATCACTGGTGAAAACCCAACAGTTCCCCAGCCAGTGAGACTACGGCATCTATGATACGGTATATTATGATGCTGAAGGTGGTTGGATGGGAAGGAGATGGGAAAGAAGAAAGTGGAGAAGTACCTGACTATTCAGATCAAGCCCATTTTCAAGCAATGTTTCAATTCTGAATGGTGGTCTCACATCGGGACGATACTGAGAGTATCTTCCACTCTGGAACGTGCAACAAATATACTGTATATTATGTTTAATTGAAAAGTTGCGAAGTAATACAATTAATAAAATAAAATTTACTTTCACAAGCCGGGATTTAAACCGAGATCTTTACCTTTCGACCACGGAGGCCGCCAGGGATCAATCATTAATCGTCTTTAATTAAATATTAATCATAAGACCCACGTATTCTTACGTAACTCATAAAAAAATATGTAATCGAATATCGAAATAAACAGCCTCCTATCTTCTTTTTAGGCGATTCAATACGGAGAGATAAAGTTGTGTAGCTTTAAAGTACAAACATTCTTTCAGGATATTCAGGAAACGTGGGGCCGTTTGTACCACAAATGGAAGATACTACCGTACTAAAGCTGAACTGATGTGCAGATTGCCGTACGTTTTCTAGAAGGTTGTTCGGTGGATGCTTCCCTTCGCACGGGGTGGCCAGGAACTCAGGGTCCGGAACTGATTTACGGTAGTTAAAGACGAGATGCCCTCCCAACGGAAATTACAGGCCGCGTTACCTCTACCTTCCTAGGACCCTGTGATGGCCAGATGAAGATTTACCTTTGGGTTCGGGTCGAATATCTTCCCCTAACCTGCGCGATGGTCATTCGATGGAAAAGGGAAAAAGAAAGGTCTAATTAGAGGCAATCATTGGTGAACGCATTAACTTTGCAATTCTACACCTAATTATACATTTGTCGTCAGTAAAAAACTAATAAAAAAAACTTTGAAATTCATATCTACCAAAAAACATGTACATAATAGTATTCTACAACTTTGTTCATCGGAACACACAAATCAAAATACATTTAGGACGGGTAGTTTCGGAGAAGTTGAACAATTCATCAAATTTCAACGTTCATTTTTGGTTTCTGTGAAAGACTTATTCAAGTTCTGTTATTATATCATTGTAGGCTAGTTGCTTGAAAAAACTGAAATAAAAACAGAACTTGAAAAAATCTTTCACAGAACTTTAAAATGAACATTGAAATTTGATGAATTGTTTAAATTCTCCGAAACAACCCGCCCTCATGTTATGAATAATATGTCGTTGGCTGACTTCCATAAAAAGAAGCTTTTCAAAGTTTTGAGGTAGTTTTAGAGCGGCATTTGTAATATTTCAGAGAATATTATTAAGACGAATGATAAAGCTGAAGGATTTCATGAACCGGAACAACGTTCTTACATCTTGGAACTAATGCAAAGTTATGTTATCCTACTGCAGACATAATTAAACAGAAGACTATAATTTATATAATATTCAAAGAATGTTAAGAGAAGTTTATTACTCTTAGGTTCTGTTCCTCCATTTTACAAAGTACTGTTATACTGTGAAAGTTATTATCAAAAAATAAACTGCCTACCTTTACTCTGAAATCAGCCAGGTGCTAAATGAAAAGCATCTGTTTAGCTTCAGACATATCAGCAGCCTGATATAAATTCTGAAATAACGACGGAATATATTTTAATTTTCCTGCGATCAAACGTTACCAATACGCAAATCTTTCCCCATTAGTACGGATTATTAGAAATTTTATGCACCAGTACAAGTGTAGTATAAACAGATCATTACTTTTGAAATGCATACTTCATAGTATTGTAGACAAAACTACGGTTATTTGTGATGTACTAGAGCATAAGTTTTTAGCGTATTCTTAAACATATAAGCAAATGTTGATTATGGCTCTGCCCAAAGTAGATTTTTAATCCCTAAAAAAGGCTCATCAGAATTTCCAATTAACAATTAAATCAATATCGGTTTTCAATTTCTTTCATTACACCTTTCTTAAATCGCACCAATTTAATTAAGTTAGGCTAGTCAACAAAAATAATAAACGATATGTATTTATTTTCTACTTTGTCTCATTACCTAAAAAATTACAAATAAAAACAAAGCTTCATTACGTTACGAAGAGTTTTGTGTACCCGATACGCCTAGCGCCTAGCGGGGTGAGAACTTGATCCTCGTGCTTAGATTGTTTCAAACGACGAGGTGTTGAGCACAACCTGTGTGAGGGTGAGGAGACTTCCTCTGGGAGGCTTAGAGGGGAAAATTAAAACACCAATCGGTGTTCTTTCCACCCCACCTGACACCGCATTCCTCCGGCATTTGCATGTAATTTGAGACACGGGATCAGAGTCGAGGGTTGATTGTCTTTGATGTTTCTGCAAAGGAGAAACAGACACGACGCAGAACACTCTCCCCCTCCCCTACGTCTGAGAAGTAGGTTTTATTATTTTTTAAACACCCATCACGTCTGGGTGTATTTTAATAAATATTATTACATCTGAGATGGGTGCGCTAGGACGCGAGGCGGCTGCTTTCAAACAGAATAAATAATAATGGTAATTCGCAGTTCTTTGGAGAAGGAGATAGCCTCGCGATTCGCGATGACTCGAGATTTTGAGACTGATTAAAACATATTCTTAGAAAATGATGATTCTGAGTTATGAGAAACAAAAGCGGTATAATATTTCAAATAATAGACAGAAGAAAGAAAAACAATGAGGAACTCAATAATGAATATATTTAAAATAAACTACTTTTCAAACACAAGTCCCATATACGGAAAAAATTTAACCTATGTACTTTTCAATATTTTCATTTTAATTAAATAAAATGACAATAACACAAATAATTTTTATTTTTTTATAGTATATTTTATTTACATATAAATTATACATTTATTACTAGTATATACCTATTTTAAAACTACTACAATAATATTCTATTACCTACGTACTAATATTTGGACTTCACAACATTGAGACATAACGCACGAGGAGATGACTAAGTTAATGTTGAGAAGACTTTTAGCTTTCTCAACATTAACGGGGAGTTCATTGAAAATTTTTAAACCTTTAAATTAAATATTGTTTTTCGTTGCCGAAACCTAAAATCGTTGCAGCTTCTCTTAGGATAGCCATGGACTGTACTATTGATACTTAAACCTTTTGACATATAATCTGGTGGCATTTTATTTTTCAACCTACATATAAGTACTACGATATTATTGATTAAACTTTGCCACACAATTAGAAGAACTTGGCGTTGTAAATTAATCTTAATATCTCTGAATAGCGCAAAGAGTCCCTGAGGTGATTTTATCCGAAAACGGCGCAAGATATAATCAATATATTGTTATTTTTTATACTTTTAATATTCATTGGCATTCTACAATAAAAAAAATATTTTGAATTTATGCTTACACATACTCGCTTTATTATTCTACAACCATAGTAAATTATTATGAAAATACGTTATAATGTTACCTTACAATACGTTATTATCCTGCCACCATTATACACCCATGTGCAAGTTATTACGTAACCGTATAAAAGTCACGCTGACAAGTCACTGACAGTTTTTAAAAGATTTAAAAAAGAAGCAAATTAAATCAGTTTTACAATATCCCGGACACACGCTGAGAATATTTATTTCCAGCTTATCAGTGAGCTTCCGTCACATGTGTAAGTGCGCACATCTCGCCGTTTCTTATATTAGGAAAAAAACTGAGAAAATTGGATTTCTTCACCGACAAGGCTCCGTAGTCGCCAGCCGAGAGTAGACTTCAATTTAGATGAACTACATAACGAGAGCTTACACTAGCAGCAAGAACGCGGAACTAAATGAAAGTATTTGCATAATATGACTAAGGATATTTACAAACTGGTAGATGCTTCGAAGTCCTGAAAGTCCCTGAATATGATTACAATGCTTTTTCATTATGCCCGGCGCTTTGCTCGTTTACACTTTTTTAGAACGAAAAGCTCGGGCTTTAAAAATATTAGGCCGCCAAAATATTTCAACAATTTTAAAACTCGCTTAAAAGCGAATGGAGACTTTTTTGGAGATTATGTTAAGGCACAAATGAAATCTGGGATAAGATTGTTTTAGGCAATTTAATTCAAAGCGAGTCAGGTATGGGAAGGTCGAAAAGACTCATAAATAAGGTTATCTAGTACCACTAAAAGACTACATTAACATAATTTATACAATAATAACAGCTGCTTTGATAAGTTTGGTAGAGAGTGTATCTTATAAGATGCCACAAGGGTTCAATAAAACAACGCTTATAGACAATTATTGTTTCGGTTACCTAGGTATTGCAGTGCCAGCGAAATGATTACATCAGGTAAATTAAATTATTAGAAGTGGCAGGAATTAATTAAATTCCGAAATATTTCTTATGAAAGTCGTAATCGGTTGCGGTCGCAATTCAATATAAAATAAACAGATTCGCCAATAAACTCCAAAATAGGAATATACGATGTAATACATTATTTATTTATTTATTTATTTACACATATACGGCACAACACGTGCCATTAACATAATTGACATACTTATAATAGTACAACAACATGAAGAATAACAGTATAAATGTTAGTAAAATTTAAGAAAATAGGTAAAAAGTAAGGTAATAAGTAGTGTATAAAAACTATAATGTATAAAAGTAAATTGTAAAGTGAATAGTTTAAAATATAAAGTATTAAAGTACAAACCATAATTTATTAGGAAAAAGTAAAAATAAAAATAAAAATTTAAAGATTGAAATAAAACAATAAAATGTACCAATAAGATACCTATCTCAAGGTACCGACAATGATTTAAATATAAAAAGTAATAAATCCTGGATTATGTTAACCGATATGATAAATTTTACAAGTACTTATGATTTCAAGTGCATTAATAGTTTTAGAAGTACTGGTAGGCATATTATGTTTACATGATGTATTTACGTGGTACTAGCAAACAAATTTAGTTTAACGCATGTTAAACCTGTTATACCTTGCATTATACTGTCAATACTATTTATTTTAGTTGTTGTTATTCCTCGGGTAAAATTTTTTTTTTGTTTAATATAGGTAACTATATTTTTTTCAATCATTATATATGTTAATTTATTTTCTTCTTTTTTATGTAAAAAAATATATATTGTAAGCTATGCCAATATGGATTAAATTGAATTGCATAACCCCTGCATATAGCACTGAAATTTAAAAAAAAAAACTTACATTACTGCAACTCGCCCCGTCGATGCATAAAATCCAGTGAAAATATAAGATGATTATGTTTTACTCGCAATAGGACAAATCAAAACAGTGAAAAATTAGAACACTTTTCACAGGCGATATAAAGTGATGAGAAGTGATGAAATAAAACTATGTTAAGTGGGTTAGGTTAGGTTTTTATGATAACACTATTAATGACTACCATATCAGTTTTCTTGTCATAGAACCGTTTTTAACACTTTGCAAGTCGGAAGGCGGAGAATAAAGAAGATCATTTGAAATTGGAACCACTAATCACATTTTAATCGGATTTATAAAGTTTTCAAAGAATATAAAGGCTTCTCATTTCAAAACTCTTTCTCAATTAGCGTTATTCTGAGTCACAAAAACTTTTGATCGGGTTTTTTTCTAAAATAAGTATTGTATATACATAGTTGGGGTTCTTTTAAAATGGTTTACATAACCTTACTTTATCAAAAAAAAATCATTTTTTTATCCTTAAGACTAATCTGTCTAAGCTTAAAAAAAGCAAATAGAGCTCACTGTCATCTGTCATACAACAATGTCATTTACCTACACTTTTCAGAAGACAATTAAAACGTATGATTTTAATTGATTCCCGACTTTTACAATAGAACAAATTTTTTTGCCGCACAGAAATTTTTTTCACAAGACATAAAAATGTTTTATAATCTTTGGCCATAGACAAAAACACACACTAGCTTAGAGAGATATACACAATACATGGCCATTAAAGTATATAACAACCTTCCACGTAGCATCAAAGAAATAACCGACATACTTTAATCATCACTAAAAACATTTCTCTTACAAATGTCACCACACCTTAAATGAATACCTTACATAAATTAGATACCTCTGTTTTTTTAATTTTATTTACCTACATTTGTTAACATGTAATTGTTGGGTTATGTAATATAATGTGGATTTGTTGGGTAAGCTGGAAGAAATAGGATGTAACGTATAAGCTATACTCTTTGTACTCTGTATTTTTGTGCATTTTTTTTGATATTTGCTAAAGAGGAACCAGACTTTGCAAAAAAAATAAATTAATCCAAAAATTATTAAACGTGTATATGTACGCATACCTACCTATAATAAACCGCCCTATGAATAAGGCCAACTATTCGACTCGTGGAAGGAAGACATGATTCGGTTGTTCCACGGTTGGACAATGTATAAAGGTAATACGCCATTAGGTAACGCACAAATATTTGCAATAATATTTGTATGCAACCAAACACTGCACGGAGAAAAATAACTACGGCTGATATTTTCAAATCCTTTAAAAAACGTGATGGCAAGCCATTTCCAAATAAAATATTAGTACACTCAGAAAATATCGGAACACGTGTTCATGCAGCTTCGCTGATACCCTGAAAAATATAATGACGAAATGCGACAATATTAGAATTTTTATAAATACACGTCGCGACATCCTCATAACACATTACTATTTTACTGATAGTTTGTTAGAAAATCTGTCAAATAATTTGTTAAAGTCCTGTAGTCCCATTTTTAACAGACATACGATTAATTTCATCAGATTTTTTAGTAAATTTGCAATATTTTATATCGGTAAGTTTTATATCCATTGCTTTGTGTATTTGCATTTCCGGGCAAATTTTACGAAGTAAAAACACTGAAAAATACATTTCCTAAATCTGAAAATGCAGGATATATATCTATATAAAGCTGTAGCATCAGTGTTTTGACCTTGGGAGAGCTGTGTTATTTTTAAAATATTCGTCAAAGGCCATAATAAAACTCTTTAATTTGAATCCCTAAAATTTTATTCATTTTGGAAGAAGATAAAATGTCAAATTTCACCCACCAATCAGCGCAGTTTTATGGGACCTCCCCAGGCAGGGGAAAATCCATCTAGCAAACGCAGTTCTGACAGAATAAATTATTCCGGTAGATAATTTAATCTAAGCATCTGAACAATAGAAAATTCCTCAAATGTTAACCCATTTAATCTCGTTCCTTTCCCATTATAGTAGTAAGATTTCTAATATATTTTCTGATCAGCAGAAGGTATGCACAGGACACGCCGGGGCGTCCCTTTGTCCTTTTGCGATTCATTCTTAGCACAAATTGAAAACGCCCCGTCGCAAACAAATTAAAAAGACAACTGCATTCTTCCCGCTCCGCATATTTTAACTATTGCAGTAAAAACATTAATTTAATTCAACGAGAAATGGCGTCAATTGGACTTGCAATTTATTGCGAATGAGTTTTTTTACTTTCTTTCAGATTCTGATTAGATCGTTTCCAATCTGAAAGAAAATGAAAAACGGCGCAGTGCCAAATAATTGATTCGAATATTATATTATTCAATGATTTATAACAGAAATATGAGAAGATAAAATAAAGACATACTAGACAATCTAAGGTCGTTTTCGTTTATTTTAAGACAAAATATGCCGTCGTGCTTTACTTAGAGAACAAAAAATATTGCTGACATTTTGCTTTAATAATAATCAAAATATTTCAGGGTGAAATTTCGGTTAACAAAGTTTTATATTACTTACTAGCACAGACTCGTGAAAATTCAAGGGAAATTAAAAAAAAAATATCAAGGCCGATAATCGAACCCCGATTAGCTGCTTGTAAGGCACTTAATTATGCTGGCAATTACACCACCAAGTATTTTATAAATAAATAAGAGCAGACCCTTGAAAAATCACGAGATAATCATAGAGGCACCATTGCATCTTGTCAAAATGTGTACGGCTATTATCACGCAAGAAGCAGTGCGCAGGGACTGGTTTCGGAAGTTTCCGGTCGTTCGGCGTTAGCGTGTTTGGAGTCAAATTAGACTAATCGGAGTTTAAACAAGTAAAACCAACTTTTTCGCTTTATGTCCCATGTAAACATGATAAATCAATGGAGTTTTTTTCTTGATAAATCAGTTAAGTACAAAATAAATTTAAGTACTTTATCGCTTGACTTAATTTATTCAATGAACCCGAGTAACAGACAGAGGTACAACCGAAATTAGTATTTTTAAATTATAATATTATTATGTACTGAAAAAAAAAATGTGTTTTTGAATTTTACGGTTAGGTTACGTATACGTTACGTTAGGTTAATGCACAACCGAAATGTTACGTCACGCACACACGACCGAAAGAAGTAGTTCTCCCAACCATCAAAGATGATTTATTTTATTCAATAGTAAAATAACTATTATAATAATAATGATTGCGTGTCGTCGAAGGAACAACAAAGAAACCATTTATTTTCCTGGATTTAATAATTTAAATTGACAATATTCTATCATGCCTTGAGATGCGCCTGGAATGTTCATATAAAATCAACTCTTGCAGTGCAAATATTTCTCTTCCCAGTGAAACTACCGCCGCAGTTTCTCAAAGACGTCAAACACCGGCGGAAAGGGGATGAGGGAGTGGAGAGGGGAAGAAGGTGGGACCTTTTGAGTGGCCCTCACCGGCTCGAGGGTGTATCAATCTACTTATTCTTCAAAGAAATATCACGATATTAATATCTGAAGCTGAGGACTACTCCAAAAGTTATGCCGGGACTTGACTGCATCTCGAAGTAAGCGAGAGATTAATGTTTTATAATTCGGGTTTTAATATGATACAAGCTAAGGTTTTAATAAAAATACGAAGAAAATATAATATAAAATATTAATAAAATATGTACACAGACCAAATTACCATTAAAATATAAAAAAATAACCAGAGAATTCGCTGGCATCTTAACAACTTCTCACAGATAAGCAGCAGATAAATATGTGTTCACGAAATTTTTAACAAAGGGAGAAAAAATTATTTTAAATAATTGTGGTTCACAGAAGGGTGAGATTATATTACATAACAAGAAGTAGCATCAGAAAAATAAACTTCTTCACAAAATTTTGAAAAAAAAAACAAAGAGATTTTGGTGTTCTTTTGATTATTGTCAAAAGAACGTTTTTTTAAACGGTATTTTGATTTAAAAAGATCACTTAAGTAATGTTTAACCACACCCAAAAGCCAAGTTTGTCTGAAAGAGTGTCACTAAACTGAGCCATTTGAAACTTCGAAGTACCCACCATTCGTTAATAAATATACTTGATACCACCGTAATATTGTAATATACCATTTAATTATGGGAATAAGTCTGAAGTGAAAGTTTGAGTTCCGTCCGAATTGAATGCAAAAGTCTTAATATTTAATTAGACGCGTTTCAACATAATAATATTTTGCGAAAGCTCCGTTTTTTTCAATTAAAAGTTAATTAGCTTTTTAATAGATCTAAATTGAAAGCGGTGCCGTATTATCAGTGGAATAACAAAAACAAATTAACCCTTCCGGGGGTGGGATAAAATGAAATGGAAATTGGTGGAGATAAGGGTTGATTTATTAACCTTCCTTGAAAACGTATAAAAGACAAATACACAGATGAATGAGCACCGCCAGGAAAATGAATTAAAAGGAAAGGAATTGCCACGAATTAAATAGTAAAAGATTTCACCGAAATAACAGAGAAATAAAGCTCGTTAGAAATGGATGTTCACAACACACAAAATTCAACATAGATTTAAATTTTAATAAACCCACAATTTTCGATAGGGCGTCTTATCTGCTGAATCGCGTTTTCGGTTTCAAAGCCATGAGAACATTTTAGAAAGTGTTTAATTGGCGTTCTGTTTACACGAAAATATTTTATTTGTTTCTAGAAAATAAACTGTTTTACAGTCTCATTGGGATGTTTTGATTTCTTTTCGAGTCATTGCAAATTCAGTCTTTGCGGCGTCATTTTAATACGAATAAAATAAATTAACACCACCATTTAATCAAAAATAATCGACATGCTTCAAAATCAATGGTTTTTTCTTCAGCATAAATGCGTAAAGAAAATTAATAAATTTAAAAATAGGCAAACAAATACATATAAACAATAATATTACAACGAAAGAGGGTTAATACAAATAAATAATAATACCAATACTTAGGTGAAGTCGATATATTTAATATTAACTTTTCGAATTTTGTGGATTACGTAAAAGACTTATTTCAACACTATTCCTAAATGGAAGTTATATTTTTGTATACCAGTCAAATCGCTGTATTTTTTAATTTATGTTCTTGTTATTTTTAATTTTGTTTCTTGCATATATTATTTTTTAATGTAATTTTATTTTTATTATTTTTTTCTTATGTTTCAAAACTGTGATTAAAATTGTACCACCAACATGTAAAATCCCTCTGGGCGTTAAATAAATAAATAAATTATTAGTGAAATGTTCATATAAAATACGTAATACATTTATGCACGTAATAAAAACTTTCTTTACGTATCACATATAATATACATCAAAAAGTTTTATAAATTAACACAACAGAATCAAGGAGTAACTAAGATGCCCAAGTAACCAACAAACAATATTATATCAATATAGGTAACAATGTTCAAATATTTTACATCAATATAGGTAACAATGTTAAAATATATTATATCAATATAGGCAATAATATTATAATAAATTTAAGATATGGCTTTTTTTAATATATTTTTTGGTTAATAGTGATATTTATTTGACTTTAATTAACACTTCTAAAATTTCGAAGTTACCTAATTGCAAAACCTTTATTTATATTAACATATGTTTTCATAATGTGGTTGGCAAATTCAGAAAAAATATTATTACAATTATTAAACACCTTAGGTGCTCTTTAACTCTAGTATTAAAGTTTCTAGAAGTCTTGCCTACAAAAAAGTTACAATGGATGTTTTAATGTTCGTTAAATAATAATATTGGAGGTAGGTCTATTTTGGTGTGCATCAGATATCAACAAAGTCAAATCACTGTGAAGATTGTGCATTTTATCTCTGAGGTGCGTGATACACAAGACATATTAAAGTTGGTGAAATTTATTGCGATCGAAACAATCACTGTACGCGAAACGCTGTCTTTGGATAGTGACAAATCAACACACCTTTTAAAAGCGGTAAGTCATGAACGAATGAAACGCGAATGCGAACCCCGTCGTAGCGACTCTAAAAGTGAGTGAGGTGGGTAAATTATAACAAGTGTAACAAAATATTCAATTTTTGAACTTTTGTTTACCCGATTTATAGTAAAGTTTTTACGCAGTCGGCTATTTGAGCGCTCTTGCAAAAAGGACTAGTAATTATAATGAATAGTTACATTACAATGCCAGTTGTATGTATATTGTTCGGTTCATGTATTGATAATTCACAGAAAGAGTGTAACTGTGCAACTTGGTTTGGCCCTCTTTCCCTGATTAGCTGTCTATCAATTTAATTGTCTATGCTGTTAACAATTTCCTAATTCCTAAAAAAAATGCAGACGTCAACAGGAGATAAATCAAACGAAATTTTTAAAAAGCGGAAATTACAAACAAAACAAAACCGGTTGATTTTCGGACACAACACACAGCACGTGGAAATCTATTTGTATAGTCTAATTATTAGTCAACCGGCATTGCATGATGAATGAAATGTTAGTAAATGATTGCTGTCGAGGATTTCAATGATCATATTCTCAGTATACCGATTTACTAATAATGAAACAATAACACGAAAACATAGGCCGCCACTCCATCACTACAACCGCTTAATCCATGAACAAACCAATACACCGGATTGACGCTGCACGGCGCCTCTCGTTTCACCATGACAGCTGTTTGGAAAATGTTCAATATTATTTGACGTTGACATAGGCCCCGTATATCAGCATTTTTTGGAATGGTATCACTTCCCAGGGAGGGAGCAACTTGACAAAAGTAAACATTTCTCATAGCGAGGATAGGAATTGACTGATTTACAGGGCCATACACCGCTACATTTGGCGGTATTTAATTAATGGAGTGATGAAGACATTATCAATTTTACGATACGTTGAGGGCGCCCACGAAGGCCAAGAAAATATAGGAATATTTGTTTGTATGAAAAAAAAAAAGAGAGTTGATTGTTTGTTTACGATGTAGTAATCTGGTGTACCACCTTGCGGTGAAAATACAAAATATAGTTGGTCTAAAAAGCATATCCATTTTTTTATAGAAAGTACTTTGAGCTATGATTTACTACAAATGTATTTACGAATTATTATACAATATTATAATATAAAACAAATTCTACTATTGTCATACTTAAATTATACCTAAAAATACTTATGTAGATACAGGGTGTCCGGGGGTAAAGTGCGCTAACTTCAGGGGATGATTCTACATGATAGTTCAAGTAAAAAGATAAATAACGTTTTTCGAAATTCCAAAATTTTAGGTAAAAAAAGATGAATTGTTTGTTTGGGAAAATAAAATAAACTTTGGAATTTATAAAAAAGTTTTCACTTCTACCATCACGTAGAATCATCTCCCGAAGTTAGCGCACTTTATCCCAGGGGTGACCGGATAACTCATCAAAATAATAATTCATCCACATCTTTAAAAAGTTATATAAAGTCATGGAAAGTGATGAATCAAAAACTTTATTAATTGGGTTAAGTAGGTTAGGTTAAGTTTTTTTTTCATCGTTTCAAATGATTTTATATCACTTTTTAAAAGTGTGTTGAATTGTCACTGTGTTGATTTATCATGGAACCTAATAGGTTCAACCTATCCCAAGATATCGTGTAAATTGAGACAAATAATGACAGTAATTGTACAGCTCGGGAAAGCATAGGTTAAAGGTAAGTTTAAAACGAAAAGTAAAAGGAATAACTCACAGAAAAATAATATATATTTCACAATAATTATGTTAAACAATTTATACCGATATTACAATGTTTGTCCCAAATATTTGTCTCATTGTAATTTCCTTCACTAAAAATAAATTTAAAGTTTGCAATTAAATCGTTAAACAAATACTCTATTTATATATTATTATTATTTGTATAGTGCTGACGTCTCAATGCATAATATAATGCCTTTCGTAGAACGCGGAGGAGTTAATTCTTCTCCCATTATTATTTGTCTATGCAAGTTATGTCATGTTTGAAATAATGTCAGTCAAATAATAAAGCTGTAATACGTATGTATAAAATTATTATTAATTCTTTTGATCTCAGTCTGTGCCGTGTATAAATGATAATGTAACCACCGTTTGAAATAATCAATCATTTTAATGACATGTGTTACATATTTATATTGCTATTTTTGGCTTTACAAGACAAGTAACTTACTTTAGTATGAATAATTATTGGAAAAAAAGTTGAAATGATTACAATTAAAACAACATGCAAACAACGTAGGTAGTACATAATGGCATTTCTTACACAACTTGGTGTACCATATAAGGCTGGTGTTGAAAAAACATTACACGTATGTAATAATTATGTTTAGTACATGCAAATATCAGTTCATTATGTAACATGTAACACGTTTGTCATAATATTTGTATTACTATCACTATTTTTTTTACACAAGGTTTTCTAATACTTATTTTCACCAAAATAGAGCAACGAATCAAATATCATGTTATTTATTTATTGACACCCTATTGGGCTTTTAAGTACATAACAATTACAAATTTCATTTTTAACAACAGTATAAAACAACCAAATGTTATAAACAATATTATACCATTACATATATAATTCAGAATGAAAACGTTGCTTGAAACAGCTTTAGTGGTGTTTGGTGACCAGATTTGAATAGTCAGGTAATTCATAATCTTCCTTTTCCCATCGCCTTCCCTTCTCGCAACATACCTCGATAGGGGATATCATAGTCCCACTGGTTCCGACAGTCGGAAAGTTAATTTTCTTTAAAACGTTGTCATCCCTCGAAGTTTGTCATTTTAAAATAGAAGATGGAAAACTATGGAGTTGTTGCTCCGGAAAAATCTTTCCTTTCCGTCCAATACGGATTTTCTTGTAAATATTTCAAATATAACTATAATTTTTTTCAGCTTTCTGTGGTGGTAGTAGGAGATTTTCAAATATTGTCAGGTTATTCGTAACCCGGGAATGTTTGTCTTTCTTTTTAAAATAAAATAAAAAAAATAAAAAAAAATAACGCATAATAACATTGTACGGGCAAATCATTTTAAAGAGTAAACGTTTGATTGTTTTTGTGCACACCAATAGTAATTAAATGTTTCAATTAAGTTTTTTTAACACAAGCCCGCAGTCACGTCATACCCCGCAGATGCCCACAGATACTAGGTGCGTAGCTTCATCTCATTATACATAGGGTAAGGGAGGGCAAAGTGGAAGGGGCGGGCAAAGTGGAAAGTTCATATAAAACAAAAAATAGCGACTTCCCCCCCCGCTACGCTCACTTACCGCAAGTCACGTGTTGCCCTTATGCCCCTTCAGAAATTTAGTATAGCTACGGCGACCCAGCGCGGTGCACGTCTATGTTGAGTGATTTGTGCAGATTCCTTACGAAAACATTCAAACTTCAACGGTTGATTTTTCATTGAAAGGTAAGGATTTAGTTACATGCTATTTATTATTATATTGCATATAAGTATAATTCAACGTTATTTTAATACGTCTGTAATATTTTGATACGATTTTTCGAAATATTAATTTTTCTGTTCCTTTCACACCATTTGGGCAAAGTGGAAAGTTGTATGTGAGGGCAAAATGGAAACCTTTCCACTTTGCCCGCGCTCGTGATTTCTTAGAGACATCCAGTTTTACTCTAACGTAACCATTCAATTTTATTTTTTTATTTTCAGATGGTTAATAAATATATCAAGCGAAGCAATCAGGGTTCATGGAGCGAAGAAAACATGAGAAGAGCCATGGAAGAATCGAAGACTATTTCCCTATCTGCTGCATCTAAAAAATATGGCATACCTCTTGGGACGCTGCATCGGCATTTGAAAAGTGGAATATGTACTAAAAAATTAGGAAGATTTCGTACTGTATTTTCCGAAGCTCTAGAAAAGCTAATTTGTGAACATGCCAAAGAACTGGATAGTTGTTTCTATGGGCTAACAAAGGAATCCTTGCAAACTTTAGCCTACCAACTAGCTGTTAAAAATGACGTGGAACATCCATTTCAAAATGAGAAAGCTGGTCGAGCATGGGTTACAGGGTTCATGAAAAGGCATCCTGAACTAGCATACAGAACCCCGGAACCAACATCTATTGCACGTTGTGCAGCTTTTAACCAGTTCCAAGTGAATCATTTTTACGATAATCTATGGACAATGTTGGCACAATATGATTTCATCAACCGCCCTGACGATATTTACAATATGGACGAAACTGGCGTCAAGACAACTTCTGAAAGACCTCCTCGAATAATATTAATAAAGGGTAAAAAACAGGTAGGAGTCATATCTTCCGCTGAAAAAGGCCAGTTGACTACACTTGTGTGTTGTTGCAGTGCTACAGGAAGATTCATCCCACCATGTTTTATTTTTGGAAAAAGAAAAAGGATGAACGAGCGGTTATTGGATAATGCTCCTAATGGTGCACAGGCATGGTGTTCGGATTCCGGCTGGATCGTCAATGATATATTCAATAAGTGGCTGCAAGTTTTTATTGAAAAGTCAAAACCTTCAAAAGAAAAACCCGTTTTACTTATCATGGATAATCATTCCACCCACCAAAATCTGGAAGGATTAAATATGGCTCGCGAAAAGGGCGTTATAATTGTAACCATCCCTCCACACACTAGCCATAAACTCCAACCTCTAGATGTTTCAGTCTACAAACCATTCAAAGTTGCCTTTGAAAGAGCTGTGGACACTTTCCAAAAAAACCACCCTGGAAGACGTATAAACCAATTCGACGTCGCAAAACTTGTTCGATTTGCCTTCAAAAAAAGTGCAACAATAGAAAATGCAGCAGCTGGTTTTAAAAAGTGTGGCATTTTCCCATATGACAGGAATCTTTTCACTGATTTAGATTTCGCTCCTTCTACGGTTCACTACATAGCGGAAAACACTGAGCTGACCACGAACAATGCCACATTGGTTGAAACCGTGACAATATCTACAGTTCCAACGTCTGTAGAACTGGAAAATCAACAGCCCACCGAAACAACTTTGCTGAATTTAGAAACCAACGATGGAATAAGTTTTCAAAATTTATCTTTGGACTTAAACATCACTAGCCCTACGAGTCCAAGCAGAAAAACGTGCGATATACCCCCAGATGAAATAATTGCTGTTTCTCCGAGAGACTTAATTCCAATACCAAAATTTTCTAGACCAGTTAATGAAAAACGTGTCAAACGGCCATGTCAAAAGTCAGAAATTCTAACCAATTCGCCCTACAAAAATCAATTGGAAGAAAAAATAGCCAACAGGACGAAAATTATCAAGGAAAGAGAGCAGAAATTAGAAATATCAAAGAAAATAAAAATTGAGAAAATGGAAAAGAAAAAGAAAATTTTTAAAAACAAAAAAATTAACAAGAAAGACGATGAAAAGATTTCTCGAAGAGAACCAGTCAAAGTGAAAATTAATTTTCAACCTCAGCCCGGCACATCGAAACAACAAAATTTGACACTTTGCATATTTTGCCAAGAAATTTACATTGATCCTCCAACTGAAGAATGGATTCAATGTAATGTCTGTCAAGAATGGGCACATGAACTGTGTGTCGATATTGACAATGATGGAAAATTTACCTGCTTTAATTGCCAATCCCATTAGAGGAATCATTCTATCGCATTCTACATTTTATTGTTCTATATTATAAGTTTCCACTTTGCCCTTTCCACGTTTCCACTTTGCCCTGCTATGCGGGCAAAGTGGAAAAAAGTGAGGTTTTCAAAACTGGGTCTCCATTACTAAAACTGTTCGTTTTTATTATTATTTTGTTTCAATTACCAAAAATAGGTAAGTTCCTTATTTTAATAAAATTTTAAAAACTTTAAAAAACTTACATTTTCTTAATTAATCTGTAAGCTAAAGTTAAGTTTTCCATTTTGCCCCCCCTTCCCCTATATGTATCCGGGCATACAAAAAACATATTTGTAGATCCATCACTAAACAGATGGATATTATATATTATTACATATTATTACATATATTATTACACTAAAAATGAATATTGCTAATTTATTAAAAAACTCTTAAAATTATTCGTAATCCGGTTAAAAATGGGATTTTAGGCCGATTTCTGCATTTGCCTTGATTATATTCAATGATTATTCGTTTTTTACTAAAAGTTTATAAGGAAACCTATCCATTCATTTTTTGAGGGCCTGCAATCCCGTTTTTAACCTGATTACAACTAGTTTGAAAAGATTTTTAACAAATTAGAAATATATTTAATAGTATAAATCAGTATATTTTCTCCGTGCATTACTATACAGGGAAAGGGATCTTTAAAAAAAATTACCTGAAGTGTCCAATGTTTTAGAATTATAACTTACGACCAATCCGGCCCTAGTAAAATTAAACACCCAAAATCTCTCGTAAACATCTCTAATTACAGACTCGGGTTGCGGAATCGAGGATTTTACAAAGATAAATCGTGAAGCTATGCACGCCCCAGACTCTCTTGGTATTATGCCCTTCAGACTCCAGACGAGCTGAACAAAGAGGAATATTAGCAGAGATTATTGAGGCATCCTTCTCTAATCTGCACCTAATCGATATAAATAAGAGGCGAAGAGATGAACGGAGATATCTCGTTGATTTAACAACACGTAAATAAACGAAAGTGATGTAATTAACGTTCCTCAGTCTGGAGCCAGTCAACCGATCGGGTATTACCAGATTCAGGTAATCTGTAAATAATCCATATTTTGTAAACAAGCTTCTGCTTAGGGTGGTAAAATATATACTTATTAAGGCTATACCCTCTGCAAATTGGAAATATTCTGATGCAATCAGACGAAAATCTTAAATTAGATTTATAAGTATTTATTGATGCAAAATTATCAGCTGATAAGAAAATCAGAATCGAACAATAATTTAATTTTTTTCAAAGTTAGAGAAAATTATCCATAACTCTAAAACTAGAGCTGATGAGGAAAATTTTATTTATACCATATTTGGAGTCAGAGTCCCAAATAAACACAAAATCAGATCTCATTTCAAATGCACAAAAATTCTGTTATTGTTATCCAGTGTGTTGTTAAATGTATTTCAAATTGAATAGGATATTTTCTTTATGAATATTCTTACTAAAACATTTCATTTAATTCGCATTATCATTTCGGATGTTTATAGCCACATTTACCAGTTTTAATTACACACAATCATTTACGATATTATTTCGTAGGTACTTTGATGCTTTAATGCCCAAGATGACGAACTACGAGTAAGTTGACAATTTGAAAAAAAAAGTGTTTAAGACACCGCATTCCAAATTTCTACCAAAAAATAACTACCCTCGAACACAAAATATATATAAATATATGGATATGTTATTTTTGAAAATAATCTCATCACATTGCAGAGATGAAAAAAATCGCAAAAAATGCTCCGAATATTATAAAAAAATACTTCTGGTTCTGTTATTTAATGTGCTATAAATATGAAAGAAATCACAGAGTTTCTTTGCTACAAGACCTTTGTCGAGAGTGATTTGCTCTATTTGAAATAATTCAAACTTTATTAAATGTTTTTGCTTAAGTCCATTAATTATAAATATTTATTAATATTGGCGCGCTCCCTTTAACATGGAGAGGAGAAAGGGATACGTGTACAACACTCGTATGTACACACATCCTTTTCAAAAAATCTTCTTCTTTTTAATTTTAATAATAACGTATTTTAAATTAAATCCGTTACAGATCGCAAAAAAATGAAATTAATACCATATCATTTACTGAGACAGGAAATTCTTGTGTTTGCCGAATTAGACATAAATTAATCGGTCAGTTACCTTAATCTTAGGTATTTCATGCGAATTTCTCTGTCAGTATTATTATAGAAGAATATTTTTTTGTATTCAACTCTGTAGTCTATTTTGCCTAATTACAATAATTATGTACAATCCAGGAGAACGATTTGGATTCAAATAATATGATAATTTAATTGAGGTTAGGAATTAGGCAAATCTGCCTCTCTTGCCGTAGATACATTAATAAAAGAGTAGTTTGGCGTCGAAAAATACAAAAATTCGTCAAAACGTGTGTGAAAAATCTAATGTAATCTTTTGTTTAAGAAGCTATATAATTGTAATTGGCTTATTCTTGTTTCGTGGCTAGAGCTGAATACACCGTTGAGTGTTTTGATGCAAATCTGGTTGATTGTAGCATAAAAAAAGAGGAAGTACTGTGAAATTCTTATGTCTTGTCAATTACTACCAGGCGTCGCCCGAGATTTAGAATGAAAGATGTGTAACACAATAAATGTCATTTTGTATTGTTTTAAACCGTAAATAGATTTTCATGGGTTCAATGATGACTTCGTAGGGTAAAATTGTTACGTTAACCTTAAAAATGCTGATAGAAAAGGCTGCCCAAATTTTGTCGCAAAGCTCACCGTTCAAGAGTGTTGGAGCTTTATTGCTGTATAGGATCTGAAGAATTATTATCAATTAAACAGACAAAAATGACGATACATAAATACATTTTGTTAAATCCATCAAATAAAAGAGTGTTGGAGATTTATAGTTATGAAGTATCAATTATACTGAGCAATAAGACAAGACGCAAATTAGTTAAATACATGAAATCGATAGTGTTGCAGATTTATAGCTATGAAATATCAATTAAACTGAGCAAAAAGACAAGACGCAAATTAGTTAAATGCATCAAATCGAGAGTGTTGCAGATTTATAGCTATGAAATATCAATTAAAATGAGCAAAAAGACAAGACGCAAATTAGTTAAATGCATCAAATCGAGAGTGTTGCAGATTTATAGCTATGAAATATCAATTAAACTGAGCAAAAAGACAAGACGCAAATTCGTTAAATCCATCTAATCGAGAGTGTTTGAGATTTATAGCTTTAAAATATCAATTAAACTGAGCAAAAAGACAAGACGCAAATTAGTTAAATGCATCAAATCGAGAGTGTTGCAGATTTATAGCTATGAAATATCAACTAAACTTAGCAAAAAGACAAGACGCAAATTTGTCCAATCCTAATGCATAGCAAAGTTAGTATGAAACTAGTATAATTTAATATATTGGAGTAAAACAAACAGAAATCATAGGTAGTGAGTGATTATTGTAAATATTATTACTATGGTAAGCATTAAGGTCTAAAAAAGTAGTAAAAAATCTGTTTCGGCTTTCTACCGCCAGGGTCGCGCAATATAAAAAAAACTTCTTTGTTTACTTGAGCGAGCGCTTCTCCTCAACAAGCCCCCGCGTGTCGCAGCAAAACGTGACCGCACATTCTATCCTCCACTCCCGCCAACTTTAATAGAATGGCAACGGAGGTATTTAATAACTAGCTGAGGATGTGGGGGAGTTGGTGGGAGTGGGAGGTGGTAATCGGAGAGCTTAACCTCAATTTAGGGTCACACTGAAATCCCGAGACAGCCACGACAGGTAATCTATGCAATGCGGCGCACGTCTTGCTCCGAATACCATATTTATATATTCAAAGGGATAATTCATGAAGGTTCTACATTTACTGTATTCTTCAGACTATTATTCATGATAAGCTGTTCAGATTTAGTCTGTATTATTATAATTTAAGCGTGGATTAAACATTGGCTAATAATGCTTTCTGCATAAATTTGTCGCTAAAAACATTTTTTTTTAATATACCTGTTTTTCAATTAAATTATCGAAATTATTTTTATATAATAATTGAGCCATTGTATTGCATAGTAAAGCCCCATAGTAAACGTTCAAAGATAGTTTGAAAGGGCGATATGTGAATAAGAATGTTAGAGGGAGCGCTATTATTGAAAAACGATAATAATTAAACGAAAATGGTGATAATATTTAATAAAACACGAGTCGTTTGAAATAGAACAAAAATCTCTCGACAAATACTTAAATTGCATTTAAAGATACACTGTGAATTTTTTCATATCTATAACACATTAAATAACAGAACAAAGGTGTTTTTAATAATTTTCTGAGCTTACTTTTAAAAAAATTTCTATCAAGGGAATTTCATATAATTAACGTTCCGGCTTTACAAATAGATATTACTTAAAAACTTAAAGTGTTCAAGAGAAATATGTTATAAGTTGGTCGAAATTCGGAATGCCGGGGAGAAAAGAGTACCTATATTTGTACAGAATTAATACTTAATTTACCATTAGGGAGAGAGGCACGTTTTAGTAATGCTCTAAAATAAAATTGAAAAAATTCAATATGAAGTTTGCTTGTTAGAACAATTGTAAAATTTAGTGACCAAAAACTAACCAATGCGACTTAATACAACATTAATCTACTCAATATTAAATAGATTCTCATTAATTTATGTTACGATAGCAGTTACTCTCGCACAAGACGAGGGCGGATAAACAACTCTACAACATAAATATTGTCGTAGTACGATTGGTGGTCTATCGTGCCGAACAGGCACGAGTGCAACAGATACATTGGGTAATTAGTTTGGGCGGGGAACAACAGGTCTGGGCACCCACTATACACCCACCACACTCATTCCCCCAACTCCCCACTCTGGCAAGCGGGTAGCCAGTAAGGGCATGCCGAAATTTTATATTTCAAAGTCTTGTGGTTCCTCAACTTAGTAGGTTGTAGTTGCACATAATTGCCATACAATTGAAATTAATCTAACCTAACCAAACCTGACATTTTTAGAATATATTTTTAATTTATAACTTAATGGAACTCCATCGTATTAACAAAGTATAATAAAAGAAATTTTTATAAACTTTATTCCACTTTTATTTCTCCCCGACTTGTTTGGATATTTTTTTCATAAAACATTTACATTTATCTATTTACAATGTAACAATTATTTTAACGGTCCCGTTGGCGTCATGTATCTTTTAACAGGAGATTTTTCAATGTGGATGAGTGTTTCAGGCTAATAATTATTGCTTGTAAAATAATTGTTACCCTTTGTGCTATGCATAAAAAATCTTGTCTTAAACATTAGTTTACCAAAAAAATAATTATTATTTACAATATATTTAAAATGTATGTTTGTTTACTAAAAAATAAAAAAAGAGCAAAATGTAAAAAAGTTCAGTTGGTAGAGCCGCTCTCCCGATAAGACAAGAGAGGACCTGGATTCGAGTCCCAGTTGCGACTGTCACATTTTTATTTTCTGTGTCTTGTTTTTTACACGTTTTCTTAAATTATCTTCGTCAAAGATTAAATAATACAACCATATTAATTCATTTATATTGACAGACAACATTTATTACCAGAAGCGTTTGCTTCCATGGCTTGAACCATGAAGATTAAAAATAATAAGAAGATTAAAAACAGCAAGCCATTAAAGGTACACCCCTGCACTATCGAGGTTGTGGGGTAGTTTGTGGCACACAAAGCCTCCTGACCACCACCCCTATACGACACGACCACCAGAGCGGCCAACCTTTTATTTCCAGCAGAGACAGAGGACAGAGGGGTGCGTGGGTCCGTGAGACAGTACATCACATTTGAACCGTTTGAGGGACCAGCTGTAACTGACAGAACTTTTCAAATAACTACTTACCTAATGTACCTACATACATTGCATTCCGACGCAGAGGCTGTAATTAAAGTGCATTGGGGGTTTATTTATTCGCATTTATAGCCCAATATTGGTAGATAGCAAATAATTAGCTTAAAATGATGATAAATAAATGCAGATGTTACAGGAGGTGAGTGTTGTCTCTCATTCCGTTTCTTTCATATGTCGTGCGTCGTCCGTCAATAGTACAGTCGTTACAAGAGTACGAACTATTCGTTTCTACATGAGAATTTCTGTGAACTTAAAATTCATGAAATACAAGAGTTTTAAAACAATTTTCTTATGTCGAAAAACATATCTGCTCATAAAAGGAAAAGTTTCGATCAGAAGTGAAATGCTCATCCGATTACTGTATAAAAGCTTTGCCTGTTCAAAATGTTCGAATTAGTAGAAGTGGACTTCTCGTACCCTAGTCTAGTGCTGGGGATCCACCCCTAGGCTGTAGGGTCCACTAGCCCTTCACGCGGGTCCCCTGGTCCCTTGGGGGGTTCAGGGGGCAGTTTTAAGGAAAGCCTCACTGAGAAGGGTAAAAGACAAGATGAAATATTGAATCCAAGTGAACATTTTTATAGACTGGCTCAGAGTAAAACGTCCATAAAATATAAATAAGTAGCCATTCCACCTGAAAGGAAATAAAAGAAAAAAGTTTTGCACATTGTATTGGCGTTTTATTTATTTGAATGATGTTATGTTTTACATCTAACTAACGAACCATCACACCGTTTCCTGGAGGGGTACGCAGAGATGATGAACCGTCTAACAATTCCGTTTTGGTTGGTATTTGCTTCGTTATAACTCCTGCTTAATAAACAAACATTTTAAATATTGGTATCAGATTCAATTGAAATCATAAATTCAGAAATCGGTTAATTTGGTTGAAGCAGAAACTCTCGTAATGTGATCTCTGCGTCTTAAAATTAGAAAAGATTTTTTTTAATAGTTATTCCTATTTCTAACAAAGCAACTATTTTGCGCATGCAACGTTAAATCTAAATGAAATATGCATTGATAAATAAGACATTACGGTACATACATATGTTATTGTTTTTATATGTTTTTCAAGTTTATCTTTTCGTTCTCAATATCATTTCCACTGTGAAACGTGAATCATTACGATTTTGAAAAATATTGATATTTAATATTATTTACGTAAATAATAATTTACGAGAAAATTTGCCATACGACACACCATTTTGACAGAACACTGATATGAACATCGGGCATAATTCGTGTTTGTTTGTAGACAGTGTAGAAAACATGAAAGACATAATCGGCATAATAGACAATTATTAGAGATCGCTGGCCACTAAAATGTCACTAATGAATGGGTACGATCATATATTTGGCATCAAGAATCGGGAGCATCTCCTATTCTTTTCCTATATTCCTCTCCCCTTTACATTGTAATAAGTTTACACCTAACCTTACCAACTTTAGCATTAAAAACTTTATCGGCTTAACCTTCATAATATATTTCTTAAAAAATATATTTGTTCATATTAAATCAAATAGTTTTTAATGTATTATTTTGCGTACTACCTTTGGCATAGTCTATCTGCGTGAAATGTTTGTTTTCTTCTCATTAATCCAATCTGGAACTAATTAATTATTCAGAGATGTCAAAGTAAATAACTTGGAATATCCTTGTCACAAACCGAGATATAACAGATACGAATCTCCATACAAGAGGTAAGATCTTGGTTACTGTCTGTATACAGTCTGTCAACAAATGTTAGAAATTGAATAAAATTTATCTTTCGAATCTGGCAACTGAATTGGACAGGAAAAATTGTATAACTTAATTTTTTATCAAGGTTTTTCTTTAATTATTTAAGTGCTCGTTAGTTCCGCACAGTTTTATTTTTATTTTTATTATCATCTAATAAATGTTTTTTTTCCTAGTAAATATCTGGTGTTAGTGTTAGAAAATAATAACAAGTCCCAAAATAAAAAAATAAAAACCTTAGAGAATGACGTAGAATCATCTGCCTTTCAGGAAGTACGACTAATTTCTAAACACGCTTTGATAATGTTATTAAATATTTGTATTTATGCCACAGTGCTTTTTTTAAAGTTACCTTATTTTTCCTTTCAGCGTGTTGCCATTTAAAACCATTTAAATTATTGCAGCACCCTCCGATTTTGTCTACTTTGGTTGACACTTCATTGTGCCGAGCCTGACTTGGTAATTAATATTCATCAAGTTCAGGGAATGCGAACGTTCCTCAGGATTACATAATATGTTTATTCTCCGGCAGCGAAAAAGTTATCCATCTGGTAACAGGAAATTTCCGGATGAAAAGAGAGTTCTAGAATCATTATACAAACACTCTTGTTTGAATAATGGGAATTTATAATACATACGTGTTATATTTTACAATATACGCTGTAATATCGAGCCAAAATTCCAAATTCAAATTTTACTGGAAGGGAAAACTCGGAGATTTCTTACGATTGTTTATTTAAAATTTAAATAGGTACCCAGCGTTTCTCGCTATAAGTTTTGATATAAATTATTGTATCCACCATTAGCATTAAACACATAATGATAATATTTTGTCTAAATTATTTTCATATGCCGGAATTTTATTTATATCTATATAATATTTACAGTGTTCACATAATTATTTATATTTGTACATGATATATTTCAAGCTTATAACTATAATATGTTGTGTGTAAGGAAGTTTTTAAAATGTGAAACTGTATGTGAGTAATATTGTATGTTTCGTGAACACCTCACTAGGAGAACCTGTGCTGAGGTGTTTACGTGGTTATGTATAGGTGTGACAAGTATTTATGTGTTTTAGAAGAAAGTTTTTATTTTTTATAAGTTTTAATTTTTGTTTTTTTTTTGGTTTTTGTAGATTGAATATTCATAAAAATATATAGGTGTTTAGGATTTTCAATCAAATTAGCCGTGAGAGAGTATTTATTTCTTGATACTAGATAGGTTTGCCTCGCATTGATCAACTGCCTTGTCTGAAAGTGCAACCTTTTTACTTTAGATTATTTAAATAGTTAATTAATTATTTTGCATTAACTAATCAACTGCATGTCCTACAAAACAGCAATAAAAGTAGTGTCTATCTTTTTTAAATGTAAAAACTAGTTGTTCAAGGAATTAATTAGTCGCAAAAACACAAACTTTGCAAAGCATGGTAGAAATAATAATATTATCTATACCTAACGCATTAGCAGATAGAGCAAATTAATAAAAAAAAATTTTTTACGTAAATGTATGCACTTCATGCATACATTTAATTGAATACTTATACATAACATATTATGGTAATTTTGTTGCAGTATGAAAGAATTTAAGAAAATAATATAAAACTTTCTCAAATCAAAAATTTAAAATACAAAATATAAGAGCAGTGAAAACAATAAAATTTTGAAATATATAATAATTCGGTAGAACACTTAAATACAATTATTTTATTGGTGCCCTTTTTTACTCATTTAAAGTACGCTCTAGCGTGTTTAAATCGCACTTTATGGAACGCGCGTTTTTTAAAGTTACCATGGCAACATCAACAAATCAACAAAATGTGAAGTCTAAATGTCTACTTTTAACTATAAATCCAACTATTAATCTTATGTGACAGATTGCAAATTAATGTTTGTGTTTTTCATTTCCATGACAACAAGATATTGTGATGTCACATCACGAATTCATTAAAAGTTCTTATTTCCAAATTTTTAATAATAATATCAATATTTATGTTTTCAAAGTGTACCAATAAAAAAAAATAGCGTAAAGTATTCGTGGATAACTGGTCTTTAAAACACTTGCTTTATTTCGCGCGTGTTTTAAAGACCTGTTTATCCACTTATACTTTAATATACTATTAAAATTGGAAATATAAAAGCGATTTCAACACTATTAAGCAGGGTACTCACCAAGAGTGTAGCATGTAACGTATCTGATACTGTATCAATCTGCAAGTGGGTGCGGCTCGTCCACGGTAACCGCGTATCCAGCTACGACCTCCCGGATCCGCCTTTAGTGCTCGCTATGGTGCTCGCAGTGAAACAGGGTCACTGCGAGCACACTGCGCTCCACCCGCGAGCGGCTCGCAGTAGGCTCGTGCCTACGTACTCACTTGATACAGTATCAGATACGTTACATGTTACACGGTTAGGTGAGTACCCTGCTTAACATGTCGTCTTTTTCTAAGGTGATGAAATGATTTTAGCGGACGACTTTAAAATAAAATAGTTTAATATTAAAAATATTAATGAAATTTTGAGACTTACAATGTAAAATTTGGTTAAAAAAGGATAAAATGATTCAGTATATATAGTGGAAGCCTATACTCATAATATTTTTAAGAAAACATTTTCATAATAAATTTAAACAATTTCCTCTCTAAACTAGAATTATTCTCACAGCACCTCAACAGCTTGAAACATATATTATATACTAACCCCTATGAAAATCATTTGAAAGAACATACTATTGTACACCGTCATTGGACGGTTGTTATATATACTTTGTTATTACTGTGTAATTTTATTAATGTTAACCCTCTGTCTGCTGTACACTTATTGATGATCTTTAAGGCGATGCTATACGTAGTAATGCAAAATCATGTGTTTTTGGTTTGAAAATTTGGTCGCCTAGAAATGTTTCAGATGCTTTAATTAAATACTGCAAGTAGAATACATTTTGGCCTTTAAAATAATTGAGTATTTTTATAAGCTCAGAAAAAAATAATGTATAAGGCCTATGAAAACTGCTTTAAAGTTCAAAATCTCCTACTTACAAACCATAGACATATGAATATTAGTAGACCTGCCCTAAGTGATTAAAAGCGTATTATCCCCACTCCCCATACCGGTTCCATTGAGCCGGCTGGGCTCGCGTACGGCCTCAAGTGATATTTGAAAACGTGACGTCATCATTCTTGTGCGAACTATGGTCGAGGCATCATCGGTTCATTTTACGAAATAACACGGCAAAATGTTTACTTGTACTATGAAAACTGGTAAAAATAGATGCGAAAAAAGAGAATAAACCCAATTGTCGTATTACATTCCATATATAAGCATTATTTTATTTTATTTTAAGCATATTCACATCGTATAATATGAATCAGTTGTTACTATCACATCGAGAAACGTCTGGACGCGAAACACAAAGCTGGTTGGTTGCTGGGAAGTAAATTATGAACATTTATAAAAGTGTCTTAACTAAATACTCTGAAACTAACTACGACTCTGAATATAGAAGCTGCCTTACTTTGCCGAATTTGGACTTCGCAAATTTGTTCATAACGTGGCGAGTAATTTGCGCTCCCATGTAAAAATGTCTATTCATTCAAAGCAGATTTTACTTTTAAGAAGTAAATGGTGATATTATAATGCGAGATGCCTATTTACTGTCAGATTGATTTATTGACGAATCACAGTCATCTTCACTCCCTTCGTTCTTCAACAGTTGATTTTACCCCTCGCCTTTATCTTCTCGTCTATTAATTCCTATGTCTGTGTTACAAACCCATTTTCGTTTATGATTTTATTGTATAATGTGGTAAATTAAGTTATTTATAAAATGATCGAAAAAAAAAAAATATTTATGCCTGAACATCCACAAAATAAAATAAAAGGCACTTTTTGGCCATGTTTTTTTCTTGCATAAATCAAAACAGGCGGATGGTGTTAAGCGGGAATTTAAGCCTTATCGCCATCTACGTAAGGGTTGTTATTGATAGCGGCTCAATTTAAAATATTACACGACGTAGTCCATCGCCTTAAAAACATATATTTAATCAAATCAATACTATAAAACACACAACATTTTTTAAGAGTAAAGATTCATCGCATTACAATTGCAACGACCCATGAAGGATGCATGGTAAAATGAATCATACGAATTACGTAGTTTTTAGACAAAAAAATAAACCTCCCATATCAATTATTAAAAACTAGTGTGGCGGTGTGTTCAGAGTACAGGAAGAATTTTTGTTATGGCATAAAAACATATTTCCTTATTTTTTCTCATTAATAAAATAACAATTAATTTTCTTAACTGATTTCGCGGTTTGTTCAGCTTCAAGGAAGCGGGAAGAGCAAGAGATAAAAAGTCTGACATATGTGTACATTATGTAGTTAACCGTGGGAACACAAGTCCGCCCAGAGATCGCTTGGCCGCCATTTTATCTCTTGATGATCTCTTTATCTCCGGAAGGCGATTAACATTTTTTGCATTTCGGCGAAAGCGTTGCGTTCGCAGGGTTTTTCAGTAGCGCAACAAATAACCGGCTAGAGTCTCAAAATGGCTTCATTTTTTACCAGCACTAATGCGAAATTTATCTATTGTAAATAATTAAATATTAGCTGGAAGAATTTGCCGACGAATTGATTTCTCGCCCGTTTTCATTTTAACTACAAAATGGCCAAATATGAAGCTAAATCAAAAAATTAAGCAAGCTATGTAAAAAAACCCTAAAAACCATACTGTAGTCAAAATATTATATAAACTACTAATGACAATTAGGACTGGTTGTTTCGGAGTATTTGAACAATTCATCAAATTTCAACGTTCATTTCTGGGATCTTTGAAAGTCCAATTCAAGTTCTGTTATTATATCATTATAGGCTAGTTGCTTGACAAAACTGAAATAAAAACAGAACTTGAAAAAATCTTTCACAGAACTTGAAAATGAAGGTTGAAATTTGATAATATTGTTCAAATACTCCGAAACAACCCGTCCTTAAAAATACTATCATTTATGCCACTTAAGTCAAATATAATCTAAGGAAGTAGCTATTAGGTACAAATGAAGTGTGTAAATGATGGTGCCCGTGTGTTGCTAATTATAATTTAAATTATGATTTACAATTTTACTATACCTCATATATCTACCTATATCTATAAATCTATTGATATAACCGTTCATTTATACTTGTTTGTTTTACAATACTTGATCTCACTGTTATTTTAATATCTACGAATCTATTGATCTAACTGTTGATTTAACATCCTCATTGTTAATGTTAAAATGTAACATTTTTCTGCAACACAATCATGTATCAGCATTGAATAAAGAATAAGTGCCTTGTGGGTGCGTTCCGTGGTCCAAATATAAACCCAATTTGGGCCTATATTTCTATACAAATCTGTGTCTCACCATCATTACGAAATTCAAATGGGATAGCGATAGGTTCAACAATTTCATACAATTTCATGCAAGCTAAAGAGAGATATACCGCGTGAAAAGTGGTCTAGAACCATAAGGTACTAAGACAATGGCACATTTGTTTCCATTAAAATTTATGTGGAAAACATTTGTAGTTTTCTTCTTTAGTCTATGACTATCAGACACTAACATTTTTTTGTCCTATTGATATATTTCCTGACTTCATTTATAGAATCACGCGTAATCTATTGTATATCAGCACTGAATCATTCAAATTATAGTAGCGTAGGTAATGTAGTTTTAGTGATTTGTCTTATTTAAGTTTATTTAAGTTTATTTTTTTATGTTTCTGCTACATGTATTAATAATAGTGTTTCGTGTTTATTTTTCATTACTGCTTTCTTCAAAAAACATTGAAAACGTATAATGTTCGATAGCTTATTAGGCATATTCTGTTCTTATAATCTATATAAAAGTCCAGTTGGGCATAAAATTGAATGAAATATAGATATACACACCGTTTGAAAAGACTTTAAATCTACCATGTTATGTATAAAATATTGTCAACATGTTCCTGGAGAAAAACTAAAGAAAGTAGTTTAGCAGGTTTTAAATTTTCACAAAGAAAAAAAAGGTTTTATGCTTTGAACGGAAGAAATCAGACTTAGTACAGCAGTAGGGATTAAAAATGTAGTACCCAAAAACATATTTTTACGACTTTGTTATGTGCCCTTGAGGTGATTTTTCAGAAAAAACGACGCTATACAAATTATCCAATTAAATTATTATATATGTAAATCTTCCGAAAGAAATTCTCTAAATGATAGTGAAAACCCTAACAAAATCAGTTGTGTAGTTTAGAAGAAATAAGCGCACAAGCAGACGTACAAAATAAAATGTACCAAGATAATATTTGAAATGCAAAAGTGGATGCAAAAATAAGTCAGGGGTGTTACAGAAAGTCGTGGAGCGAGTGACAAAATATTATATCTTTTCGGTTACTCTGGAAGAAGTGTGAATGTGTAATGTTGCATTATGTCTTTTCCGCCAAGCCTTGCGGAGAAATAACTTGTAGTTAGTTACCTACAGACACACAATAGCTGCTAATTTTGAGCATGGTTTCCACCCGACCCCGAGGAATTCTTTTAATCGCAGCGCCACTGAATTTTTGTATAGCTAGCAAATGAATCGCGTTGTATAACTTAAGACATTAACGCATTCGAAAATATGTCGAAAACGACAATCCGCGACATAACGGGGAGACGTGAAATTAAAATTCATAATGACACTTTGCACCGTGGATAACGAGATGTTTCAGGATTCACTTCGATAAAGTGGCCGGTTTATGCTGAGAAGTCTGTCTAGTGAAATGATGCTGAAATTTAGCTGGAGGTGGATAATTCAAGTGTCTTTAAATAAACATGTTTCACATTTTACACAAGGAGCGAGAGCATTGTGCAATCATGCCTGTACTTTAAAATGAACAGGTAGTTAGTTAGTTACGTTACGAGTACCGACCAACACTACTGAAATGGAAAACAATCATAAATTTGGAAAATAATATTTTTTACTTTAAAAAAAATGTTATTAGAATAAAAAAAAAACAGTTTTGTTGACTGAGCGTAGCGAAATCCCGTTTTAAAACCCTTTCAGCCCCAGTGTTAATTCAAATTAACATGAACTTTGTTAATTTTGTCACCGTAACGGTAGCGATTTAGAAAAGTCATGTTTTTGTTTTCTTATAGCTTGTAGTCTTTTCTGTGGCGTATATTTTTTCCGCTCTGTTGAAATCCTTATTCCTGCCACAACAACAATAAAAATATTTTGACATCTGTGAGTTTCATCGAATTTCTGCCGTCATTGATTACTTAATTTAAGGTAAGATATCAATATTTTCTACTCGAATTACAAATATTTTAACGCATTAAGATGTGTTCTATAATAATAACATCAGTTCAATTCACTGTTCACAGTCATTTGCCAGAATATTGTAAATGAGTTTCAATGTTCATTCAAATTAACACTGGTAGTGACGGACATGTTTTCGACTAGTATGGCGAATTTTTAAAGATTTATTATCCTAGATTATTTCTGAACGAATTTTTAGTTTTTTGATTTGTTGTGAAAATGTTATTTGTTTGTACCTAAAGGTACGTCCACACCGGTAACGAAATAGCAAAGTTGTATAACAATTGTTTTAAAACATGTATATATGTTGTATAAACTTTGTTGTACAACTTTTATAATTTTGTTATATAACAAGTTACAACTAGCAAACGCGTCCACACCTCATGAAACAAGAAATGCAACACTTTCAATCATTTGAGGATTCAGTAGTAATCATGGCTTCGGAGGAAGAGGTTTTGCTGGCCGCCGCGGCCTGTGTAATTATATCAACTCACCGTCAACCAACTCAGCGCAGATGGTGGGTGCGACCTTCGCTGGAAGCTCGACATCGTTACAGTGGAACTCACCTGATGGAGGATCTGATGGAAGACGGTAGAGATCCCCTTAGTGGGGAAATCAGGGATGATGGGAGTTTTCGGAATTTCGCTCGAATGAGCAGTTCTGACTTTGAATATCTCTTGATCAATGTTGCCCCAACTATTGCAAAGCAGGACACCAATTATCGATGGGCTATACCTGCAAGAGAAAGGCTTGCAGTTACTCTGAGATTTTTGGCGAGTGGTGATTCCTATCAAAGCTTGAGTTACTTATTCAAGATCTCAAAGCAGAGTATTTCCAAGATTGTTCCTGAAGTCTGTAGGGCCCTTATTGTCTTCTTGAAGGATGTAATCAAGGTATGTATATCAATAATTATATTCAAACAAATATTTTATTATGCAAACTTTAATATATATTATGCAAACTTATATACTATTACTTTCAATAATGCTAAATAAAATGAAGAAAAAAAAAACAATTAAAAAGCCAATTACATATCCAGTAAATTCAACGAGTCAGTCGTTGCTTGGTCAACGGGGCTAGGTTCGGCAGATGTGCTAGCTGCAGAGTAAGCATCTGGGCTGACAGCAGAGTAGACTTGCTGGGTACTAGGGTGCAACTGTGGGCTTACGTCACCGTAGAATTGTGGGCTTCCTTGACCGTAGACTTGTGGGCTTCCTTGACCGTAGACTTGTGGGCTTCCATGACCGTAGACTTGTGGTCTTCCGCGTAGATCTTGCCTTTCTGCGTGGTACAAAATGTTAGTAAGTTGATGTTTCGTGTCCACCACCAACATTTTATCTTTCAAATTTCTCAGGGCAATAGCTACTTGTTCCCCAAATACATCAAACTCGTCCCTGGTCCTGGCGCTAAGCTTTTTCATTACATCGTATGCTTCCCTGGCCATACTGTCGTTGTGGGATCTCTTTTTGCTGGGTCTTTTCATTTGAGATGGCGGAAGGAAAGTAGACTGTTCTTGCTCTGTCTGTGTCTCTTCTGGCCCCTATAAAGAAAAACAAATTTCATTAATTCAAAGAAATGAAGTGGGTTGTCAACAATAAGTATATGATGAAATATTTTCTTTTTTTGCAGACCCCAAGCAGTCAAGGAGAATGGCTTGATTTAGCTGCTGACTTTGACCAAAAATGGAATTATCCTCACTGCTGTGGCAGCATTGATGGGAAACATATTACGTTGCAAGCTCCCAAACACAGCGGTAGTGATTATTTCAACTACAAAGGGTATTTCAGTATTGTACTTATGGCCATCGTCAACGCAAACTACTGTTTTACTTATGTCAGCATTGGATGCCAAGGGCGAATATCTGATGGTGGCGTGTTTGGCAGTACAGAGTTCAAGAGGCTTCTTGAAACATCACATTTACATTTGCCAGCGGCAACACCTCTGCCTGGGAGAACACTGCCAACTCCTTACGTTTTTGTGTGTGACGACGCTTTTCAGTTACTGCCAAACATGATGAAACCGTATCCGGGGGCACAAGCAAAAGGTTCGCCACAGAGAATATATAATGGCAGACATAGCAGAGCAAGGCGCACTGTGGAAAATGTATTTGGTATAATGTCAGCTGTATTCAGAGTCCTCAGAAAACCCCTGCTTCTTGAGCCCCTAACTGCAGAAAATGTTGTCCTAACTTGTTGCCTCCTCCACAACTTTCTTCGAAAAAGTCAATCAGCATCATCGTACACCCCCCCTGGGACCTTCGATGATGAAGATACCTCCTCCGGTGAAGTTACACCTGGACATTGGAGAATCGTGGGTGAACCAACAGATACCTTTCTGCGGCTCAGAAGGATCCCGAGAAAACCCTCCGACGTCGGCAGAATGGTTCGTAATGAAATCAGCGCTTTTTTTCAATCTGAAGAGGGATCAGTGCCGTGGCAAAACAGATACTGAATGCGAGGGATTAAGTAGGTACCTACCTACATTGTTTTTCTCCTCCCACTTTCTTCTTAGTGACAAATAATTATTATGTAGGTACCTACTAAATAGGTAGTTAACTACTAAATTAAAGTTGAAAAATTAAACTGTATAAAATGTAATTAAAATTAATTAAAGTTTAATTAAAACTGAAGTGTGTTTACCTGTGCCTGATCTGACGCCTGTGTGGACTCATCTGGTTGCTGCAGTTCACCCGTGAGCTGCTGTCCGACTTCTTGTTGGTGCCTCGGTGTGTTTTTATCTTTTAGAAAAAGCAGAGAGTGGAAATATATCCATTTGGTCTTGTAAGGGGCATCAGCTCCGTCTCCACTCTTCCCTTTTTTCAATTCGCGCTGGAATTGTCCAATTAGCATCCGAACTTTCTTCTCCACCTCATCCACGTTTCCTTCAAAATCGGAAGCTAGATCAGCCCAACCATCTTGCTTTTTATTACGGTTTTTGTATTCATTGTGTTGTGGATCCCAAAGTACTGCTTTCTCACGATACTGCTCAATCAATCTTTCGGTATTCTCCTTCGTCCACTCCATCTCCAAAAGACCTCAAAAAATACCTCACAAAATACACAAAACAAAGAACGCCAGTCAAATTAAAAAAAACTCCACGCACTCAGACACACTCACTTACAGATAGTTCTCCATCAACTGATGGGAGGACACTGAAAGGTGGGTTGTTTGTTTTTTGTGTTTTTTTTTTTTGTTTTGTTGTGTGTGTGGACGAGCTTGCAACTTGTTATACAACCAAGTTATCTAATTCCTTTGATCTTTACCGACAACCTCTGGGTAACATGTAACCTGCTATAAAAACAGAAAAAAAGTTACACAACATCGTGTTATACAACATTTTTCAGTTGAATTTCTAACAAGTTACATAACATTGGTTATATAACTCTTTGTAACACGTTTTGTTACTGGTGTGGACGCACCTTAAGAGATTATCATTATTTTGTAAATGTACATTTTTGACATAAAACAGTTATTTGTATTACTTTTGTGTTATGTTTATTTTACCTCACTATTTATTAAATATCTTCTGACGCCCAATGTTAATCCAAATTAACATTGAATAATTTCTAAAAAAAAAAAAAATAATACGAAAAATTTTCAAATAATTTTCTGATGATCAAGCATTACATATTTTGGTAAAGGTTACGAATTCCGCTTCACTCTTAATACGCAATATTTCACTTTCAAATAAATGAATTTAGCTTTATTAATTCAAAACATGATTTATTATGTCGGGGGAGACGGAAAAATAAGCACTTTTAATTTTAATTTCGTTTATTAAGTCACTTACGCGATATGTCACACGAGATTTCAAAGAAACAAAATAATGTGACATTTGCCGGAAATACCACAACTAGTTATTTACCTAGCCAGTGCGCGGGTTAGGTACAGTACCTACCTACTAACTAATTCAGTTAAAGAAAATAAAATCTTGAAAATATTAAATTAATATATATATAACCTAACCTAATCTAACTGTGATTTTCTATAGCAAAAAATGCCCCTTTAATAACGCCTGCTCGCGTCCCCTTTAGAGTTACATCCCAGTTTTCAAATAGTATGTGGGCTACGCTAGGTTTGTGTAGACTGGTTTGTGATTTAATTCTAATACCTATTTTCCATGTTCTAACCTAACCTAACCTTAACGGAATACGTTTAATCACATTTTATTCTATTTGTTTGTTATTCGGGTTATTTTATTTAATTATCTGTTGATTATTTGTTATAAATAATACGTTGACTTACATATTAATATGGATTAATTATACACGATGATATTATTTATTTAATATGGCAATACTATTTTTTTTGGTTGGCAGCAATATCTATGAAATATTTTGTAGGTATCATAGCACTGCGACATATGAATATTAGTAGACCTGCCCTAAGTGATTAAAAGCGTATTATCCCCACTCCCCATACCGGTTCCATTGAGCCGGCTGGGCTCGCGTACGGCCTCAAGTGATATTTGAAAACGTGACGTCATCATTCTTGTGCGAACTATGGTCGAGGCATCATCGGTTCATTTTACGAAATAACACGGGAAAATGTTTACTTGTACTATGAAAACTGGTAAAAATAGATGCGAAAAAAGAGAATAAACCCAATTGTCGTATTACATTCCATATATAAGCATTATTTTATTTTATTTTAAGCATATTCACATCGTATAATATGAATCAGTTGTTACTATCACATCGAGAAACGTCTGGACGCGAAACACAAAGCTGGTTGGTTGCTGGGAAGTAAATTATGAACATTTATAAAAGTGTCTTAACTAAATACTCTGAAACTAACTACGACTCTGAATATAGAAGCTGCCTTACTTTGCCGAATTTGGACTTCGCAAATTTGTTCATAACGTGGCGAGTAATTTGCGCTCCCATGTAAAAATGTCTATTCATTCAAAGCAGATTTTACTTTTAAGAAGTAAATGGTGATATTATAATGCGAGATGCCTATTTACTGTCAGATTGATTTATTGACGAATCACAGTCATCTTCACTCCCTTCGTTCTTCAACAGTTGATTTTACCCCTCGCCTTTATCTTCTCGTCTATTAATTCCTACGTCTGTGGTAGGTATGAATTACGATATTATGAATATAATCCAACTCTTGATATGAACATAGTCGCTTTCGGCGGCGCCGCATACTAATTGACATATCGCGTAAGTGACTTAATAAACGAAATTAAAATTAAAAGTGCGTACATTACCGTCTCCCCCGACATAATAAATCATGTTTTGAATTAATAAAGCTAAATCCATTTATTTGAAAGTGAAATATTGCGTATTAAGAGTGAAGCGGAATAGGAGAAAATTAATCATATTTTATATATATGGAAACAATAATGCGGGTGTGAAAGGGTTAAATCGACCGTCTTGCGTTTCGTTCCGTAAATTTGTATGTACGTTTCGTTTTCATTTCAAGATACTGGTTGTTTTAACGGTTCAGTAAAAATAATTTTTTCAAATGTGAAATTCAATATTCGCATTTTTCGATTCTATGGCACCTGCCTACCAACGTCGCTGTAATTGAGATAGTGACGTTCCTTTGGACAAATTGTATTATTGTAATTTTATAATGTCGATTCTTTTAAAAATTTTAATGATGGGTTGTTTCACAGAATTCTGTTATTATATCGTGGCCAATTATTTCACAAAACTGAAAAAATCCACCCATCCCTTCGCCACATCTTTAAGTGTAAGCAATAAAAGTAGTCGAAATCAAGGTTCGAAGAAAACGTATTTAACTTACATAGTCTACGAACCTTAGGTTTAAACTAAGGACGGGTTGTTTCGCAGAATTTGGACAGTAGAATAGAGCCTTCACAGAACTTGAAAATCAACTACGAAATTTGATTAATAGTTAATTCGGTATAACAACCCGACCTAAATACATGCACGTATATTTGAATGAGAATTTTTCTAATAAACACTTCGTCAGATACTACCGAGGAATTTCAATTATTATTAAATCGTTACTTACGAAACTACTGTTATCTTCTTAATGTGTAAGTAGTAAGTAAGTCTCGACGGCCTGTGGTCGATGGGTTAAGTTAATTTTATTTGATTAATGTGTTATTCCAAGATTAACTGAATTAAAATAATATATATAGTATATTTGCGGCACGTTTCAGAGTGTAAGATACTCGCAGTATCGCCCTACTGTAAGACCGCCATATAGTAATGCAACGTTGCTTGCAATGGATTTGGCTGTGTTTGGTGACCAGATCTGAAAGTAAATGTATGCTTTACAGCCATTTATGCCTACAGATACTTGATGAGTAATTAATTACAGTCGGTAAAACAGGTCCTTAGTCATCAGAAATAGGCTATCAATTTAATGTTATTAATATACATGAAAAATGTTCCGAATAACTTCTATAAAAACTTTAAAATATAGGTACATTTTTAGTAAATATCTCACCCACCAAAAAGATAACAAAGCCCTATTGTATATATTCAAAATGATATAATATTATATCTCACTCACTAAAAAGATAACAAAGCCCTATTATATACATTCAAAATGATAAAATATTATATAAGTCTCACTGAAAAGCTTCTAGTAGGAACACCCATAAATGGATTGTGGTTACTGACTGTGATCGCAGATTTCACTGGGATGTATGTGGTATTTCAGTCGACAAGACATTTCCTACCTTGTGGTCAATGGTCTGGAAATTCGAGGAAAATAATAAAAACACCCACTCTATAGAATTTTATTTTCGATGGTATAACATTCCAAGAAATTTTAATATATTTCTAAACGTATATTTGATGAATTAAATTACCGCTTCTTTAAGTCACTTTATAAAGCTGTTCAATAAGCTGCAAAAATTATGTCGCGAAACAACACAGATCGTAATACCTAATTACTATTATTTTCAAAAATTGACAAAGTCCGATATTATTTGGTGACCTCCGTGGTAGACCGATTAATTAATCGGTTCTTGGTATAAAACCAGGTCTTCTCTTTTCCGCTCCTATGTATGTTGTCGACAACTTCTTTTAAGATCTATTTAGAATAGCTGAAATTATGCTCAGCGTAAAGGTAAAGCTCTGTACTATCAGTAGCTTTAAGGTCCGTCTACACGCCAATCTAACTTGCAGAAACTCTAATTTGCACAAGTAAGTACGTACTGACCGCAAAACTGTATACCGCGCAAACGGCTTGCGTGAACGTTAATTTGTTATAATTTGCAAAAGTAAACATGTACGTTAAGACGTCAAAATTGTGTAATGCGGATTATACAATTTTGCAAATGGCTTGCATACACTTTAAATGATTGCGACTTTTGCACAAAATGTTTGTGTATGCCACTGTCGTATGTCGTAACAAACTGACTGCGCATGCAAGTCGCTACGTGTAGACGGGCCTTAAAGCTTGTTTAATAAAAAAAAAACACAAAGCATAAAAATAAAAATGATCCCATCAATTAATTTTTAAACTTAAATAAATAATTACATTTCTTCGCGTTACTAATAGGGTCACCATGGTAATTCTCACGAATTACACTTTTATTCCAAATATCATGTATCGAATAAATTAAATTCGCACAGAAAGAATTTCAGACCAGAGAAAGCCGCGGTCTGAAATTTTCAATTGCCACATTAAAATGAAAATAGGTGAAATACACGGAAAAAATTAAACACCCGCATGAAGCCCTTTGAAACGATAACGCGAAACCTTAAAATCTTGAATTAAAAAATGTATGCTGCGGGAGTGATAAATGGTTCACGAAAAACCCATTTATGCAGCAAGACCCAGGGTAAAGAATGAATTATTCCGAAATTAAATAAACCCACAAAATACTTTTGAATGCAAATAACGCTGTAATAACATGAAACGATACTGAAATTTGTTTGATTATTTAATTAAAATTGTTCAAACGGTGTGTTTGCGTTTAATGAACAATTCTAACTAAGTATTATTTTTTTATGGAATCGTAACTAACTCGTAACTAATTGTAAAATTTTTGCATGTTTGTGGAATTATTGCAAGCGCAATGTTTGCGCGTTATAAAATCCTAAATATTATAAGAATTGTATAACGCGATACCAGAACGTTCAATCCAAAGATATTAGAAGAACGAGATGTGCTATGAGCAGTTAATACTGTGTGGAATTGTTTTGCCGAGTGTCGCCGGTTTTGTTCACCAATACTACTGCACACCTTCGCTTGCGCTAAGGTATCCGCACTAATACATAGAACAGATTTCTGTGCGTACACGTCCCGATACCGTTCAAAGTACCCTAATTAGGTAGTACTCCGGCTACGGTCCGGCGGCCAACATAGCATATCTCGTTCTTCTAATATCTTTGGTTCAATCCCAGGATCTCGACATCCAGGATCCCGGGAATTCCCGGACTTTTTTCGGCACCGTAATCTCGGTGCTGCGCTTGTCTTAATTAGGGGTTGATTTTTGTTGGTTTCATGACCTTGTTTTAACTGTGGGAATATCTTTTGTTTATTGGTAGCATGCCGCATATTGCACAATATTCTTGGGATCTTGGGATACAGGATACAAGTCATAAGATCAAGGTAGGTTTTGTTTGTAGCGCTGTTCCTTAGAAGTAATGATATAATTTAATGGAAGCCTGAAAAACATTCAGTATTTAGTCTTGTGACATCACCATACCGGAATTGTTCAGGCAGATGAGATTTCACTCCCCAATTTTAACTAGCAGTAGAAGCAATTTATCGCCGTGACATAACGCTTGTGTCAGCTGATGACGATTTATTTAATGATAAACAATTAGGGCAACAGTGGTATTGCTATTCAATTGAAAGAGGCATTTTCTCGTCAAATAAATGAACATCAGACTCGTGTTTCTTCTGTGTTTTATGTATTTTTTCCTATTTTTTTTGACCAGCTTCTTTGATATCATTCGAATGTAGTTAATACTGTTTACCCAATCTACGCATAATACTCTAAAAATAAAAAATAAGACTCCGTTTCAACTGATTTGCTAATATTATTTAAATTCCAGGTGCACCTGAATGAATTGAAAAATGTCAGTATCGTAATCCCTGTTCTGAAAACAATCACGAGATTTAAAGTCCTACGTACTGCTCTAATTATGACTGAAGTTTACAGATTAGAAGAAGAATTACTAGCACGAAGTACAAATTATTAAATGAAGTACATTGGATTTATTTAAAAAATATTTTCACATTGCACAACTCTAAACATTGAAGTTCTTAGTTTGGTGGACATATTGTAAGGTGTAATGTACGATTGAACTACTGAAGGTTTGCGTATTGTAAGAGTTAAGTTTACTCAGAACCTTAAAATTCGAATGTTAGGTATGTGAACAGAATGATCACACAATTAAAATGAAGGATTGTTTCCAAGAATAATCTGTTAATTAAGTCAGAGAGCATTGAATTTGCATTATTACCTGCAAAGTTTAAAGCATCACGTGGCATGTCATGCGGACGTTCCACGCGCCCGTGCCAGGTTAAACATGTTAAGCTGCATTCCACCGCCCTGGTATTTTTTTCATTTGAGCACTGCTGGCAGTTGTAACGTCGCTGTACAAAGGGATAATTAAACAGAAAATAGCGGTTGAGAGAGAAGGGCGCACAAAGAGACGATCCCACCCCTAAAATAACATCGAGTTCCTGAGCGCCCTTCAGCCCTCGAGAGGAGATAACCTTCCCCTCCCAACCCCACACCCTCCACACACCATCACAGCATCCCTGCATCCCCCGGGATCTTCACTAAACACTAAACAGTCTATGTGTAAACAGGAAAACTTTCATGGCTTCACATAGGGGTTTCCGCAGTTTATTTAAATTTCATATCTGATACGGCAATTAAATCAAAACATCACATGCTAGAGCGGCGTGTAATACTGTTTGATGTTACCACACGCGAGGCGTATGCTTGGCTCCGTGTTCACATTCAGCTTTAAATAGCTTTCCTTTGGGAAATACGGGGAGAGACAATTGAATAATGAGGAATTCGCTAGGCTCACAGTCAAATAATCACTGGCTCTAACTGAATTAAGGAAGACTCTGTATCTACATTTATATTACATTAAATATTAACAAGTCTGTCATTATTTTTAATCGACACAAGGGACCTCAAAACTTTAACAAAATTAAATTGGAAAATTCATCCTGATTCATGGGGATGAATTTTCATTTCGATTTTTCAAAACATATTATTTATTTAGTCCGGCTCATAAATAATCTAAGTAATATATTACCAACACTTATTAAAACAGAATTTTGCATGGATTTCATATTTACCTACCTAGTCAACCAAGCAAATCATTCAGTGTAATTAATAATCGATTGAAAATGTTCAAGAAGTAAATGAAAAAAGACAAAGATTTTCTTAAAATTCTTTCGAAATAAGGGATAATGCAAATCTAGCGCCAGAAAAAAATTAATTTGGAATTTTTTTTTTAATACATTTTTGGTGCCAGAGTTCATCAAAGGAAGCCTGCTCTCGCGGACAAGGGTCCGCAGCCGGAAAAATTTGACCTCTATTTGTTACCTGGCACAAAAAAGGTTTTATGTTCTACATAAGATTATCTCGGGAAGTAAGTATGGAAAATATAAAAAAAAAAAAAATTTTGTAAAAAAGGCTTCAAATGAAAAGCTCATTTTTAGGACAAAATTTCGTGAAAACAAAATTGACAAAAAAAATTTATGAAGAAATGTAAAATCCGTACGAAGATATTTCCGGATGTAATATATTTTAAAATTTGAGTGAATCGATTAACATCTGCAGAAGTTACCTTTCTGGCTAGTGTGATGATTGTTATTTTTTTTGATATTTACTGATTTTTAATTTTATTTCCACTCTGTAGTCCTCCAGTCTTTAATGCCTGCACCATACAATAAGAGTTGACATTTTCCTTCTCTGCGTCATGTCAGTAAGGAATCTGTCCTAAAGCTGTATACAGCGCTTGTCAATGTCAAACTTAAAATAGATCCATTTCATGTAGTCTTTTTAGCCTAATATTTAATGTAGTTGGTCTCCAAAATAATTTAGTAGAGAATTTTAAGAAAATTATTCGTTAGATATATTTAGATATTGCAATCTCGTTTAGCACTTACAACCTTACTGACCTTTTAAAGCTTATTATAACCTGTTTCCAAGGCGCCAATTTGAGCTAAAAAACATATCTCAGAAATTCTAGACTGGCATTACCCCTAAAGATGTATTGAGCGAATAATACGAAAAGCAAATCAATTACCAAAGTGTCTCGATTGCGCCCATCACCAATTCAAAAACAAACAATCGATTCCAATTGAAACCGTCAAGCCACTTATTCTGATTATTTCGAGTGTTTAATCTCAGAGTCAACAAAATATCGAATTACAAAGGTAATTGAAAGCTTGACAAGGAATCTGTAAGGGGCACAGCATCCTCAACGAACATCGTAAACTTGGCTAAGAGCTGGGAGGCCCAAATCCTTACTTAAGACGATCGCTCCTCCAGGAGTGGCTAACTTTACGAGTACTTTGGGGCTTTTGGTGGGAGCTTTGGAACTGAATAGCCGGGATTCTAAAGAAACCTCCGAGATTGGTCAGAGGTTGTTTAACCGTTATACTCTACGGAATTCAGGTGGTGCGTACACTGAGACAGTAGTACTTAGAGGTTGAATTTTGTTTTAAAAGATGCTAAGATGTAAACAACTTAATACCTATATTTAGGCCATGTTATTGTTGGATGTAGTGTCGAGAGGTAAACAAGGAATATGAACTCACCAGCCCTTAAACACTAACCGTCTTATTATTTAGATTCTTACACGCCAGTTCAACGTTGGTGTGGTAAAACCGGCCTCGACCCTGGTTTAATTCCGTTTTAAACAAAAAAACGCTATTATAATATGTCAAGTTTTTCACTATTCTGACCTTCCGCGCCATGTATTATTTACACCACGTTTTATAATAAGGCTTTTATGCATTAGTAATGCATTCGAAAAATCTTTAACTCTTTCACCCTTGCCTAACGTTTTACAAAATTTACACAACCACTTACCATAAATAAATCGTTGTTTACAATTTAAAACAAGTTTATTAGTTAGGCCTGAGGGTGTAAACTAACGTGACTCTCTTTGTAAAGAAACTGTAAGCTGAAGAATGAATTTTCTTACCTGCGATAATACTAATTTAAACGAGATAAACAACATTTTAGTCCTAACAACTTGGGGCAGAAAATTTTAAATTTTTGGAGTATTTCTGAATCAGCAAAAACTCTCACAGGCTAGAGTTGAAAATTTAGATAAATGCAACTAGACTACGAAAACTTTATAGGTTTTGATTTTTTTCTTTCTTGTTACCTCAAAAATTAAGTACTTAAATGAACTATTAATTAGCTACTAAAAAGTAAGAAAATGTGAATTTTATATATATCTACTATCAAATCATGAGGGAAGAAAACCCAGCATAATGTGTGAAAACTCTGAGTTAGATATAATTGAATCGATGCAATGCAATTTAATTAGAGCTAATTGAGAGACGCATCCCGCTCTAACAAAACTGTCTCTTCCAATCCAGCGATTCCATTGCCCCGCGCTCCCCGAGCCCGAACCTTCGAGAAGTACCTGCAGCTGTCCGAGCCGCAGCAGTGGAGGAACACTAGACCAGGGGTACAGGGTAAGCGGGACACAGGGGTAACGCTATACCAGGGGAACAGGGTAAAGGGGACACAGGGGCACCACTAGACTAGGGAAACAGGGTAACGGGCAGAGAGGGGCAACACTAGACTAGCGGTACCGGGTAACGGGCTGAGGGAGGCGGTGTGACAATGTGTACATAGATTGTGGTTCCACATTGTGCCCCGCGTGCCCTATTGTCCCGCGCCGTAGCTCCCCGTGACGTACGGTAATTAGACGTTATGATTAGCTCCTGGGGAGAGAGTGGAAGCTCGCCTCTGAGACTGTATGCTAACCCCAGCAGCTCGGTGAGATTCCTCGGAATCGAGGCGATTTTCGTGAAATGTTAATGTGGATGGTGCAGGTTATTTAGACGGGTAGTATAAGGGTTAAGGGTGTAATTATCGGTACTTAGGGAGAGAGCGACGCTGCAATTAAATTATTTAAAAATTGCAAATAAATTACAATTAAATTTTAAAATTGAAGTAAAATTTGCTATTTAAATTATATATAACCCATGCAGAAGAACAGTATTATGCTAACATTAATTATTATTATTATTGAGATTTGTTATTATAGCCTTCTTGCCTAGTAAATGTAGGAATGAATAAATTTCTGCGAAAGTATTGCCATCTGCACGCTAGGTACAAGCGAATATCTAAATGACTCAATCCTAATATTGTTGCTGCAACTAAAAATAATTTTCAATCGAGTATTTCTAGTTGGCATATGGAAGGTAATTAGGCTGAGTAAATCAGGGCGGTCTATAATTTCATTAACAATTTAAAAAATAAAATTCAAGTCGGAAACAAGTCTTCCATCTGAGAGTTTTAATTATTATTATTTCATTAAGTGGTTGTAATTTATAGCTTCTATAGGTAGACGGAGTTTATGGATGGAATCGGAGGAGAAAATTTATATTTATCTTGACCTCGAGCTAAAGAAGAATATAAATTTTTTTTATGTTGAAATATTTTTAAAGTCTTTGCCATGTCGGAGAATTTAACCAAACATTTAAAAAACTTTATTTGTTACTTTGTTGATGTGAGAAAGAAAATTTGGAATCGAAAATAATGGAAAGATCATATATTTCATTGACAGAATTGAGGGAATCGTTAAATTTATACTGAACATTAAATGGTTGATTCATTCAGAAATAAAAAAAATATTTACATATCTAGAATCAATGTGTATATAATGACCGTGACTGTGGTTTAGAAGGTTATCCCTTTTTCGACCAAAAATTGTAAATCAACCCGTGTCTCGGTGTAGCTATAAATATGTGTGTAAATTAGTAAGAAGAACCTATCAAAATCAAATTACGATTAAAACTATAAAAATAAATATTAAATTAATTAAATCAATAACTCGAAAAAAGTTCGAACCATGTGATCTCGTAAAAGTGAAGTCTAGGGTTCTGACGAACTATCACAATACGATACACACGAAATGATTTGTTTTTTTGTTTTAAATTTATTGATTTAACTTTAGCCGATAATTAACCAAACTGAAAAGAAAGCAAAGATGAAAAATTAATGTTTTATGGGGAATTTAGGTATTTGAGAATATATCCAAAAGGTTTAATACAGCCCAGTGGGAACGAACTAATAAATGTTTGAACTCGGCAAATAAGTCTACCACTTTGAAGGGTTAAATTCAAGGTAATTGTATGCGTTTATCTTTCAATCTCCCTTCTATTTGCTTTACATTATGTAGGAATCTCATTTAGATCAAAAATTCTAAAATGAAAATGCTTGCTGATGGAGTAACATAGGATATTAATTAATCGATATGTACCTACCAAAGATGATATAGTTGATAGTTTTGCAAGAAGCTTGTGAGCTATTTTGAAGCTTGAGGCATCGATTCGACAACGAACCACAAATAAGGTGACAGTTTTGGAATCTTACCAACAACCCACCAACTTGATCATAGAACATGCTTTCTAGGCCTTCCAATACCGCCAGTCACATTTCTGATGAATAAAATACACAGATACGCAACTAGACGAACCATTTACCTTTCCAGTAATATTAGACAGGGCAGGCACGATTGGAGCAGTTCGATTCGGGCGCTGAATTGCCTTGCCAAGACGCTGATAATAGATCTCGAGATTATGTTTTTACAAAAAACTACGCTATATAAAAATAAGAATCATCCAAATATTAATAATTACAATTATCACTCCTGGAGCGTTAACAGACGCCTAGAAAGGTGTTTGTATTCAGTTATTTTCCCAAAGAAAAACTGATGAAAGAAAATTATGAAATTTCGGATAATATAATCGACAGTACGATTTAAAAGCAAATGATGTAAAAAATAAATTATGTATGGTAAATATTTTATAAAGGTATATTTTCATCCACAAAACGTCAGCACTTGTAAAAGCTATAGTAACCTCACGTGTTTATTAACTTTTTACACAATACGCTATTTTTCACCTTAGAAAAAAAACAGATTAGCAATCTCTTTATTGCTTTTTTTGGTATGTTGTTGTGTTTTTTTTGACAAGGGGCGCTAAAATTTTACTTGCGGCCGCGGCCCTTTAGCTCAGGTCCGGCCTTGACAGTGAATTAAAAAGTGAAGATAGATTACCGAGACAACTCGCGTGGTTTCACTAACTCTAGTACTGAACTGTAACAGAAGTCGGTGACACCCTAGGAATATATGGCACGATCAAGTGTATCAGATACTAGAGTCGGGCCATGCCAAGTCAGAATAATAGAAGAGTATGTATGAGACGATGAATGAATGTGAATTAGACAAGAAGAGTGTGTCCAATACCGAGTTGTTTGGCGGTCCGTGCTTTCTGCCTATCCCTTCAGGGAAACGGCGAGATGGTTAGTTAGTTAGTTAGGTCCAATGTACATACTTGAGATTTACTGCGTTTAGTATAGCACATAAGTTCATTAGTCAGAGAAGCTGTTAAAAACAAGCCGCTATAGTCTTTTTTAGTGAAAAAAAAACTTTACTGTGCTTTTGAGAGGTGCAAAAAGCATTCACAAGCAAAAAAGAGATCTCGTGGAATTGCTTTCCATTCGTTAACACAGGAAAATGAAATAATTATTTCAATAAAAATAATTAATTATTCACAAGGTTTTTAACTACCCGAAACTGTAAATGTCGAAATAGAATAAAGTGAGATAGCGTAAGTAGCAAATTGTAAGTATAAAAAAGTCAATCTACTGTCAATAGGTCGTTTCATACAGCGTTCCGTATTCGTAGCGTAAGCGAGTAAGCATATCTTGTCATCTCAGTGACTCAGTCATACCTGTGATGTAGAATATAGTAGATCGCCGCAACTTTAAAGTACGTAAACGTTGCCTGGTCCTATGTCCATTTCGTTCATACACATATTTTTTGGATGTCTATCTTTGTCGTGCATGAACAATGTTTGAACTAAGAAATTACCAGAAACATAAGAGTGTTTTATAGTGATTTGTTTTTGGGGTGTTATGGCGTGTTGCTTTATCTCCTTCTTTTGTCAATGTTTCACTTTAGCTCACTAGTAATTATTAACTGAGCGTAGTGAAGTCCTGTTTTAACTCGACCATTTGGTATTTCATCTGTCTGTAAATTTGTCTCTTACGTTCCCGTTTCGGTTCAAGATGGTTTTCGTACTAGATATTATATTTTTATCTTGATTTTGTATGATCAAGGTTGGATTGTGGACCGTGGTCGCCATGTACTGGCTATCGGTTTGAGAAATAAAAATATGTAAATATTTTATATGCGGAATATAAGAGAGAAGTAGGTACCTAGGTTTTTTAGTGCATTCGAGATGAGGTACATATGTCTCATTGCTGTGTAAGACATGAAAATCGAAGTTAGAGAAGATAATAAAAGTAAATACAAAATATTAATACAAAATAATTATTTTATAATCTATCCAATATTTTTGGAGTATCTACTTCGGGATTTTGTCAGAAAAAAATAATTTAAATACAAAATCGATTTAAATTAAAATGGATTGGCTACTTCTAGGTAGGTTACAATAACTTGCCCTATAATCAATTAGCCTACCAAATCGTGCATTTAATGAGTACATGATATTCAAATTGAGAATCCACAAATGAGGGGTCTTGTTCGATCTCAGTTCGTTTAAAAAATCACAACGAAAACGAAAAAATAAAAATATATACTCATTTATATATTGTGCTATATTAAATATCTTCAACCCAATTTCAAAACATTATACTCATCGACTGTCCATAATTTCTTGAAAACGTTGCATTTCGATAACCAGTATACCTGTTATTTTTTTAATGATAAACTAACGTTTATAAGACAAGGTTTTATGCATAACATAGATAATAACAAATAATTATAAGCAATAATTAGTCAACCGAAATACATAATTATTGCTTATAATTATTTGTTATCCTTTATGCTATGCATAAAACCTTGTCTTATAAACGTTAGTTTATCATTAAAAAAATAAAATAATAATAATATTTGACAAGTCAAAATTATTTCACCAATTGATGAAGATATCATATGTCTCGACGCCATCTAATGAGAAATTTAGCACTAACAAAGCCTTTCCTACAAAAATAAAGTTGGTTGTTTACAGGAGAAAAAAAATATAATAAGCAGTAATTGTTGATTGAGGTAATAGTATATATTGAATCATTTGGCGGGTTGGAAATAAGCCGACATAGCTCAGTGGATACAGAGCACCTGACCGGACATCAGAAGGCACGGGTTCAATTCCCGTTGTCGGCATTTATTTTTACTCGGGAGATTTTTTCAATTTGTATTAGTATTTCGGATGACTAATTATTGCTTATAATTATTTGTTTTCAGTATACCTGTATTATAAATTATAAAAAAACTTCTTCCAATTACACACCGCTTGTATTATTTAATACACATAATCTGCATGTAATATTTAATACACACAATCCGCATATTTGTGATATATTCAAAAGATAACCATCACACGATATTTTAACTCGCTTTTACAAGATATCAATTTTGAAGCATCTCCACTTACGAAGGAATTATGCAATACACATTAACATCAAATCTTCTTTAGTCAATAAACAAATTGTTATTATGATCTTTTATCATTATACGTGAATGTAACTGCGAATATTTTAGTAATACCTACTAACTAAATTTCTGCAAAAGTCACGAGCCGTGAATAACATTTAGGTATTACAAATAAGATCACCATTTAGTAATGGAAGGTTGTTTAAAATGACTCCTTGTTTGGTGACCATATCTGAATAGCCAGGTACTTCTCACACTTTTCTCCGTTTTCCTTCCCCTACCCACTCCCTAGAGCCTTAAACCATAGCCCAATTAGGGATGTCGTAGTCCCACGGGCTCCGGACAGTTGGCATTCTTGTGAGGTGTTCATATTAAAAAGTATGCAAAATAAAATAAGGTAAGTATTAAAATTGAAAATTATGCTGTAAGCAATTGTGTTTAAACTTACACAGAGAAAATGTACTGAAATAAAATACTGTAAATTTATTAAAAATCTGGTTGAATTATTTGTTTTCCAGTTTAAAACGGGTCTGCAGGCCTTTAACGAATGAATTGAGAGAGTTCCTAACAAATTATCATTTAAAAGTGAATGTTTTATGAGGACGGCGGAACACGTGTTCATACAAATGAGAGATGATATTTACAAGGAAATACATATATTCTGAGTGACTAATATTTTATCAGGAAATTGTCAAGCTATCACTTTTTTGTTCTTTGTTTTTGGGGTGTTATGCCGTGTTGCGCTAACTTCTTCTTTATCCTCCTTTACCGGATCTGCCCTGATGATGGAAATTGCAACGCTGTCCGAAACGTCGGCTAAAGAAGGAGTTAGCGCAACACGGCATAACACCCCAAAAACAAACAACAAAAATGCTTTTGGCCGTGAAAATCTAAAAACTTACCCAAGCTATCACTTGTTTAACAGGATCATTTTTCTTCATGAATGTTACTACAAAAATGTTTGATGAAAAATTCCCGTCTTTAGGAGTTTTTTATAACTATCTAAAATTTGCATTGTTCATAGAAAAAATCGAGAATTTAAATTTACGATTACATCCTCTCGAGCAAGTAGCCCGGTAAGCCTTATATATTGGTTATTCCAGCCGGCACCAGACTTCCGATGATCACGTCGATTAAAGTCCCACCGGATAGCCATCACTGCGCTATTATAAGCTTGTTATTAAGATTATCGATTATTACAAACCAGTACTGCGTTTAAACTCTTTCACAAACTGGTTCTGATTTATCAAGGCTTAATAAGAGCATAATAAGATGACGCTGGCGACAAGATTTTATCCGACAGCGAAAAAACGAAAAATTTCTATCTAATTATAATACATAGAATTTTTAGAAAGTTGCCGATAAACCATGTAAGCACGATGTCATACGTGTAATTTATCATCATTATAAAAAGTAATTTATAATATTTTTTGTCAGTAACAATGATTTTCTCTTCCCTGCGTAGTAATAACTATTGTCAGAAACAATGATATTCCAATGACTTCTCTGCGTAATTACATGAACATTGCTACCTACGCCTACGGGTTAAAGCCAAACTTTTGTATTCACTTCATAGCAATATCAAAGAAAGGAAGAAAACTCGACGGAATAAACAAACGTTTCAATGATAATTTTTTTCATTAAAAAATTCCTTTGTTTGTAAATTAAATGTTTCTTCATATTAAACAGCTTTTAACTGAAATTAATTAAACGCTGCTTTTCTTGATATTGGTATAAGTTTTAACCCTGAGAGAACAAATCGACATTTCAATATTTCAGGGAAGAATTCGCTCGCCCGCGGTGGATTCGATAAATAAGTCTAAATGTTGCCTTTATTTGAAGCGAATGGATAGTCTACGTGGGCATTATTGCCCATTTGAGGTTCCATTGGGAATGCGTACTTTGAATAGAATGTTTAATACGAGGAGTTCTTTGGCAACCAAAATAACTGGCCCTTTATACAATGTTTCTATTCAAGTACGTATAAATCTGTACAAAATAGTTTGATTGGAAAATACTGATGTACAGATTTTACGACGCAAAAGTACTATGATTTCTCGTAAGAACGGTGCTTTTCAATAATAATGTCGATACGAAATGAGCCTGGGTAAGCCTACAGACATTTTAGATAGGTACTAGGTACTACTAAATTTAATGAAAGTGTTAGGTATTATTTATATTATAGCCATCGTGAAACAATAATTTATTGTAATCGCATATAAGTTATACCATTAATTAAATGTGATAGATCAATCAAGAACAAAACATAAATCTGACTCCATCAACCAGAATTTTATGAAATTAAAGAGATTAAATATGCAAAACAAAATAAACACGAAAGCTCTCACAGGGCAATATATCGACACAAAAACAAAGTGAAAAGTAATTAAGACATATTTGCAGAAAGTATAATACGTTTACATTGGTATATGTATGAAATAGTTTGGTGTGAAAATTGCCGTTTGGCAAGGTGCCACATGGCTGCTTGTGAGTTAGCTGCGCTAATTAAGCCCATCTCTGAGTAGCTGGCACAGTCAATTTGCAAGCAATTACTTCGAATCCTGGTTCGATTCCGCCCACTGGATAAACACGGTGGACTTTGGCTTTGCCGGGAGCGTATCCCGGAATAACAGGAAGTCAAAGGAATAAATAATAAGACGTACCTACTCCAGATCGGTAATCAGGGCGACGATGAACACAGACATTTTGATATTCGAAGTGTAGGACAACAACTTTTGGATGATTAACAATGTGACATAATAACAATTAGGTACTTAATTGGAAATATTTTTAGGCGTACTGAAAAAAAAAATATTGTACCCTTTACATGTATGTAACATTATTATTTTTGCTTTATCGATTATTATACTAGGTTAGGATTATTTTATCACGGTAGTCGAAAATACACTATATGCAATACTTATACTTATTAAGATCAACACATATAAATCCTCATCGAAACACTACTTAACATAACTGAGTGAAATGAAAATAAATGATGAGAATTGATAGGAAAGAATATAGAAAATATGGAACGTAAACCAATAAAATATATATAAATATACCAGTTATAAGAATCACGTCCTCTTTCAAATATCCAACGTTGAACACCGATATTAAAAAGTGATATACAGGGTTTTCCAATAAGAGGTGTTGTTATAAGAGGTGTTATTTTGATATTCATTCGTAAAAGATCAATGGTTTCGTTGCTTGTGTGGCACGTAGCGCCGTCTTGTTGAAAGTAAACGTTGTCCAGATCAATACCATCCAATTCCGGCCATAAAAAATCGTTAATCATCTCTCGATAGCGCAATCCATTCACCGTAACTGTAACATTTTCGAAAAAGTAAAGTCCAATGACTCCGCCGGACCATAAACTGCACCAAACAGTCACACGTTGAGGATAGAGAGGCTTTTCAAAAATAATTCTTGGGTTTTCCGAGCCCCAGATGCGACAATTTTGCTTGTTGACAAGCCACCGAGGTGGAAATGGGCCTCATCACTCAAGATGATTTGCATTTGATGCACTCAAGTGAATTTTAATAATTTCAATGAGTTGTTGAAGCGTGTATCGTTCCATTTTTATTAATGGCGTAGTTTCTACTTGTCAAATGTCAAAAAATGACAGCTTCAAAAGTAACATCTACCGAAATAGCGGGCTATTCAAAATAACGCCTTTTATTGGGAAAACCCAGTGGTATAATTTAACATGATATTATCGGTGTTCATTACATTGTATATTTTAGTAGCGACGAACCAGAATAATTGTTGTCGTTGTAGTTTTAAAACAAAGAGCCTTGGAAAGAGGAGTGCGAGGAAACATATGACAGTAACAATTAGTAGTATTACTGTCAAAATATCCAAACTCAAGTAAGACAATAATTATAGGTACGCAGCACCATATAGCAACAGACAACCGATTCAATTCGGATGGCGTGCTTGGTTTAAAATAAGGCTACATGGGGAAAACTCAAGGCTGGGTGATTTAGAGTTTCCACAAACCTGTAGACGTTTGAGGGAGATACATAAATTCAAAGTAGTACATAATTATCTACTATTCATAACTAACTAATAAAATTAATCCATAAAGGGTAGGAAAAGAGAATGGACCGCCACACAACTTCATCTTTGAACACACTCCTTGCTTCATTGACATTCATACATCGACTCATGAATCCTGACGTGACCCAACTCAAGCGTTTCATAAATAGTTGATTCACTTCTATGAACAAATTAATATTCCTACATACCCAAGTAGCTAATTACATATTTTATGTAAAATAAATCATGTCATAAATACAAATAATCAAAAACACTATTTTCGGTTGCTGGTGCGTGAAGTGAAATATTCCTGCGTGATATTATTTAGGTTCAATAAACAGAAATATGATTTGAAATTATCAAAATTTCAACTGTTTGTGTTAATACAGAAATGCGATAAAGTAGGAATCAGTAAACATAAAATTATTTAATTTTTATTAATTTATAATTGTCTCTTTGAAATGTGTGTTTTTTTTAATTTTTGACAGATTTTGAATGAGTGTTATAGTTTACTAACGGTGTTAAAAAGTAAGCTAATCAAATCTGAATAAAAAAATCCGGAGGCAAATAATGTATAAATACTTTTTAAATACAATTTCAAAAATCCTAATCTCCCGTGATTTTTCGCGGGTTTGCGCTAGTTAAGTAATAAATAATGACATGTGAGAAGCCGCACGCAATCTGTAAGTACTGTCGAGTACAAAAGAGCACCCAGTTTTATTTGCTCGAATTAATGCGTGGTTCAACTGGTTTTTGCGTCCATTTCTTTGTGGGCGGCAAGGGTGTAATGAAGGAGGCTGCGTGCGGTGGACAATACCTTCCTAAGTCATTTAGAGGGAGCTTTTTCATCCCAAACACACGAGCCTCCTCCCCTAGGAGATAACTACTGCCCCCACAACCTACCGAGAGTGGCGGCAGATTGTTAGAGAGATTTAAATCACAGATAACCTACCCAAAGCTTATAATAAAAGCATGTATCAGTCTCGAGATGGCCGTGACTGGATGACATCGGTAAAGTCTGGTAGTAAAATGTAGAATTAATTTAACTAAAACTACTTTAATATTGTCATCGAAGACTAAACATAAACTGCTCGTTCATAGATGGATTTCAATTCTTTCAAGAAAGACATACAAATACAATATTTTACCGGTGACTCAATCCATAATTTTATTTGTGTGCCTTTCGTGAAAGAATTGAGGTTTAATGAGGACAAAACTATTTAAACATATCCATATACCGTTACATGCAGAAACAAATAATTCAAATTATTGCATAATTTTCATGGTGGAAATAACGCTGTGAGTTGAACATATAATGTTTTATATTATATTTTGTTCTTTGTTATTGTTAAATATTATGTTGTTTAAAATGTTTCTTTACGCCATATTCTTCAAAAACTACTTGTATATTTTTTTAAAATTCTTCACTTTTATAACTCTTAGTATAAATTCTAACTCGATAACTTATGTAAAACTTATTTATAATCTATGTAAAAGCCCCTATGGGCGTATAACAACAACAATAAACAATAAACAATAAACAGTTGTATTGCTCTATAAAATCCAGACAAATGAGATATGAATATTTTACGACGTCGAATCCAGCGTTTTTGCTGCTTTAATAAGTAGATTTCTGTTGCATAAATAGTTAAAATTATTTTCAAAACTTAAGGTTAAACGCCACGCTTGTTATATTATATGTGTTCATAGATGGCGTTAATAAATTTAAGGCATTTTATTAAAATACACTTTAAGTTTAACGCGACGTTCGTTATATACTAAGTGTTCATAGATGGCATTAATTAATTTTTGTTATTCAAATGCCCTTCTGCAACGTATTGCTTTACAATATTACGCTTTACGATATTGCGCCGAATTATTTATTTGCAATATGAATAAATAATTCTGTCTCTAAAAAACACCGATTCTTTCAATAAAGGCATAAAAATACAATATTGGATAGAATCACTGATATAATATTGTATTTGTATGCCTTTCGACATTCAAGTTGTGACTCAACGTATCTTGTTTTTAGACTTATTGTTAGTTGAAAGCCACAGACAGGCGTTGCGGATTCCAATAACGCATAAATAACAGTAAATATTACGCACATACAACATTTTGCCAGCGTTCCGCATAAAATTATCGCTTGTAACTTCATTCATCTTATTAGTAAAATTATTTACGAGCGTCCCATAAATAAGAGCTATTTTTCTCAAGGGTTCCCGTGGGTGTGCGAATGCAATATACAATACTGTATTTGGATAAATTGAAGGAAACAGTTGGTATTCTAAGTCCATTGTCCCGGTAATGCGCGTCTGGGGTACCGCAAACCCCAGCCCCTTCTTTCACCCGCTTCCCCCGGGCCTGCCAGCCGTGCATAACGACCACTCAGCCAAACACCCAGAAGAAATATAACTCCTCTTAGCTTACACAGCTTAGAAATACTTATATTTAGATCAGAGTTTCCAAAACTTATTTGACCTACAACTCGCTTCTCCTCCGGGGCTTTTACTATTACTTAACTGATGACAACATCGAAAAGTTTTCAAAAAATAACCCGACGCCAGTGACGCCACTTAGGATGGGTTCTTTAGGAGAATTTGAAAAATTCATCAAATTCGGGTTATGTGAAAGTCCTATTCAAGTTCTGTTAAAATATCATTAAAGGCTAGTTGCTTGATAGAACTGGAATAATAACAAAACTTGAAAATTAACTTTGAAATTTGAAGAGTTGTTCAAATTCTCCGAAACAACCCGTCCTAAGTAATTTGAAATTACTGAAGAAACTATATTTTTCGTAGCAGTAGTTATAGTACTTATCTTTAAGCTTTAAAAAAACGTATTTATTTCAATAAAACGTATTTTTTTTACTACACAAAAACAAATTATTCAGTTATAGGAAAATTCATAATGTTTTTCTTAGTCGACCTTCCTAGGGGTTGCTGTGCTGAGGCGGACTAAGTTTTATTTAAATACTGTTTGTTTCAGATTCTTCGATGTTTTTTCAAAATGTTGTATACTTCCTCTTCTTTGATTTCTTTAAACAGATTTTTTTTTAATATCGTTTGAATTATCCGTTATAAATATATTGTTGTTGGAAGTGAATTATAATTACAATGAACCTCACCGGGTGTTTTTGTCCGTACGGAGGCCCCCATTTTTGTAGATTTATATGGTTACAAATACAGAGAGCATAAAATTTTCCTCTCATTTTGAACGTTAAGTGTGCAAAGTTTCATCAAGAAATATCAAAACTCTGCTTAGAGGTAGTGTTTTTTTTAAAATATCATATATACAGTAACTTTTCCAATGTTTTGAAGGTCATGTGTGCAAATTTCATAATCTCGGAAAAAAGATTTCTTCTTAAGGACCACGCCCGAGTATACTCGGGCGGCTATTATGTGCCAGAATTCGGAATTCATACTAAAGAAATTTTTTAATTATTTTTTCACACTATGCACCACAACATCAATATTCAGTCCCATTTCGGGCCCGAATATGGCTTTTATATGAGGATATATATTTTGAGTAAATAAAATTCATTGAAAGGTGTTTTTTTTCCATTTTTAATTTTTAAATGATTACTGAAGGGGTTAAAAACTTAAACCACACCGGGAAAATATTCTTTATATATTATATAGGATGTCCGGGGATTAAGTGCGCTAACTTCGGTGGATGATTATACATGATAGTACAAGTCAAAAATATTTAGTTGTTAGGGATTTTTTTTTATTGTATTGGAAAATAAATATTCTTCTGTTGTTATTCTTAAATGAATAGTATTTGTATGGTTCAATGATAACTCAACACAGTGACAATTCAAAACACTTTTAAAAAGTGATATAAAGTCATTAGAAACGATATATTTTTTTTAACCTAACCTAACCTAATTAACCCAGTTAATAAAGTTTTTGTTTCATCACTCTCCATGGCTTTTTATAAATTTTTAAAGATGTGATGAATTATCATTGTTATGATTTATCCGGTCACCTATTTGTATAGGGTAAATAAACATTGGAATTTCTGAAAAAGTTATTGATCTTTTTTTACTTCTACAATCGTGTAAAATCTACTTCCGAAGTAGGCGCACCCCCACCCCGGACATCCTGGATGTTAATAGATGTTTGTTTCTGCAGTTTAAAAGTCAGATCAACAACTAGTATGAGTAACGAGCAAAACATAAACATAAAGGTTAAAAGTGCATGTGACGTTTCAATCTTGATGAAAGTCGATCGGCTGTAACAAGAATTTTTAACGTTTCTTTGAAAATATAAAGTTGAAACATAAATTATTTCATGGATATGAACCATTCATAGACAATAAATCATTCAAGTCAAGCTTAGAAGTATTTAAAAAATGAATTTAAGACGACAAACTTTTATGATAACCCCTAAATGTCATTCAGTGTCGTGCCCCCTGAGGCTATCACAATTCACAACCCACCCCAATCTTTCGAGATGCCCCAAGGGGGGATATCGCCTACTACGTCAAGATTTGGGAATTACTGATATAGACCCATACAACACAATTTAAATTTTTTCAACCTTTTTGTAGAGAAAAACTCTCACGCATGAGTAACAAAAAGTACACAGTAGAAACACTGACACAAAACTTACACCCTGAGATCCTAACATCTGGCGAATGGTTCAGAGTTCAGGGTACGATGCCCACTGAGGTTAAAAGAAACACAACAAGCAAAAAGTATTTTCAAGTCGTAGGCACTAGTTTCTGTGTCACTTTGCCGTGTAAATTAAACGTAAACGGGAACTTAACAAGTGGATTGTTTATTCCGAGTTCAGAAGAGCACCTCGCACAGACCGTGAAAGGCCGACTCGTCGGAAACAAAAGGAGTCGGGAAATTAACTAATGGAACTTTAAAAACTTGGGAAAGTCGTTAGAGTTGAACAGAATGTTTTAATTTTGTCACAAGTGAACAACTATCTCAAAGGGGATAACTTAATGGCTGGTAAAATGAAAGTTAAGATCTTAAGTGAACACGCCGTTGAATTGGTAATAATGAATCGTGTATTTTAAGAATTGTCCACAAAAACATTTCAGAAATTCACAATGAAATTACCAATTACTTACAATATATGTTTTCATCTGATAAATAATACTACTACCCATTTTACGACCATTACGTGAAAACTTTTTTTATTGATTTCATAGTAACCTACGGTGACCGCATAAATCATCAAAATGATAATTCATCACATCTTTAAAAAGTTATAAAAAGTCATGGAAAGTGATGAAACCAAAACTTTATTAACTGGGTTAAGTAGGTTAAGTTAGGTTAAGTTTAAATACATTTTTTTCATCTTTTTTAATGACTTTATATCACTTTTTAAAGGTGTGTTGAATAGTCACTGTGTTGAGTTATCATGGAACCGTAACCTACATAGTATTGAATATCGCTAATATAAATGAATTTTCAAAGAAAAAATAAATACGCGTCTCCATTAGTTGGTCTCCAAAATTTGACCACAAAATTTGATTTGGTATCAAACGATCGAACAATGACATATTTTCCAGTATTTTTACAGTATATTGAGATTTTAAAGCACCATAGCACATTATGCGAGTGACGTTTTGGATTTGAAATAGCTGCGTTTCTTCCTCCCTTAGTATTTTTCACAGAAACATAACATGTGCAAAATTCATGACAGCAGATAGTATTTTAGTTTTTTGCTGACACATTTATGTAATAACATTTATTTTATGCATCATATCAACAGTCAAAGTTAAAAACCTAAAGCAAATAATAATATAACACACGTATGTCAGAAGACTTACATTATTTCATGTCTAGTTGATCGTTAACTTCTGACTAGAAAAGGCGAAATGAAAGCATTTTCAATCCGAAAAAGTTGTTATTCATTCGGAATGGAGGGTTCATGAAATTTATGTATCGGTTGTGACTTCGGTAAAAACGTTCCTGAATGGTCTTTACAGGACATCAATCCGGTCGGTGCATTGTTGGGACCGTTTCTGGAACTATAAATCTAGTCACCCGCTCGAACCCGCATTTCCAGCCCACCAAGAGTTCTCTGTTCTGGGTTCTGTGCTCTGTATACTGTAGCTACTTCGGGAACTATGCCCGTAAAGGTTTTCGGTCCGAATAGTTCGTGGGCAGTTTATTACGGCGCGGTTTACCAAAATTTCAGACTACATGAAGTAGTTTCATACAATGTGAAGGTCTCTGAAAAGCAGGCTGATAAATGAATAACTTCATTTCATTAAGCAGAAAGTTACAAGAATGCTAACTGTTTCACCCATTTGTAATTCCAAATGAGTGCATTTTTGAAAATAATCCGTAGAAATAAAAAAGCAGGGTCTGTGAATTATGGGACACTGTGAGATATTTACTAGAAAGACTATAATAAAGAGTTATTCAAAACAAACTGGAAGTGTCTGCGCTTCAGTCTCATAAATTAAGATATAACTGTGTTTTATTTGGTTACAGTAATATTTATCGAGATCGCTATTGTCTCTGCTCGGTGTTATTTATGGAGCAGGCGAGCAGAAGAAAGGAATTAAGGAAATAAGTTACCCGCCCTCCGCAAGAACGTCGGTGTTTATGTTGGATGGTAAATCTATCTAGGATTAAAGGATTGGTTTTGTTACGGCTTGCTACAGTTTAAGGGGGCCCCGGCCGCCTGGAATGCAGCGAACAGACAGGGAAGGAATACGAGGAAGTCTAGGGTTAGGAGCTGGCGTTAGCGGTATGCCGGTAACAAGCCAGGACTTATATCGCAGTCGGTAAATTACACAATCCCATTAAATTAGCAGGGAGCCGCTGTTCACAGAGCGGACGGTTCGCTTGTTGGCTGTTGGCTGTTGGCTGCAAGCTGCTAGCTGCTAGCTGCTAGCTGCTAGCCTGGCTGTGCTGCCAGCTTTATCTGATCATCGAACATGCAATAAACTTCAATGGAGCTTTTTTTTATTTACAAATGAAAAATGTCTTTACCGTTATTGCGGTAACGTTAAATCGCGATGCTGAGTTTGTGATTGTTTTGTTATATACATATTACTATGTCAAAATTGGCGGGACAAAGGTATTTTTGAAAGCAATTTTGTTTCAAAATATTTTCTATGTAGTCTTTGTAAAATAAAAATGAGTTTCTGTGTTCTATTTGAGATTTCGAATAGAACAAAAATGGTTTATATTGTCATAAAAAAGGCTATAAATTGTTTACTTAAAGCCTCCCAAAACTGCTTCCATCGTGCTCGGTTTATTGATTTCGCTAATGTTTACCTGATTTTCAACATATTTCAGATTAGTTCGTTTCTATTGAACTGTGTCAAAACGCGTGCAATGCAGTTAGTATCTTATCCGCCCGACAACACAACTGTCACTATATTATTATAATGACACTAACTCTCGACAAATTATACTTATTTATAGAAATAACGACATGAAGGCTAGCCTACCACGATGAACAAATAAAAAAATATGGAATTAGCTGGACACGCTTAATACGAATATATTTTTCGAAATAACACTTCGAAACAGCTTAATTACTATAAAGAACAATTATTTATTATTTTTAATAAAATGACTGTTATAAACAGAAAATATTCTGTTAGTCGTGAGAAGAAGAATTAGCTTCTTCATGAGCCCTCTCCCTCTCCTTCTCCCGGGGCGAGGGATCGAGTAGTCGGTAGGCAAGGTGCCAACATCGTCGGCCAACACTCGGGCACAAGGCCCACGGGCCCAGAACTACAGAACAGTACAGGACAAATGGGAGATGACGCGAGATTATTAAACACACAGGATATTTTTTGTTATTTAATTTATGACTTTTTAGGACTTATTCGGACAAACTTTAAAAAATAAGTAGGTAACAATTTGAGGGATTAATTCGATGGTATTAAAGATACAACTAATATATTGATATTTTATTTATGAGCTTTCATACCAATTTTCAATCCTTTTTTAATCGTTTTATTTAATAAGGATGGTAAAAATTCAAGTAGCTACCTACTACAATATGTTTTTTCTAAACGTACATAAATTTATCGTTGTAACCTACGCGTTCATAGAAGGCGTTAATTTAATTATTTTAATAAAATACACTTTTTACAAGTTACGCTGTAAAATATTAAGATGAATTATTTTTTTGCGCCCGTATACACGCAATATATAGTTTTGAATATATATTTCTAATTACATATTATAATTTGAAAAAATGTTTTTTTTACGTGTTGATTTTTTAGGATTTGTTTTACGAGCTAGAGAGAACTGAAGATTATTCTTACAAACTATATTTCTTTTCTCGCTTCCAGATTTAATTCCGCTTCAAAAGACTACCCAATATCGGGGGCTATCTAACTCTTTCATTCATCAGATAGAGATGAACTTTGTGTGAACCAGTTTTGTCGGAAGTCGAAATTTTATAACTAATATCATAGTCTATAAGACAATATATTCGCAACATGTTTTGATCGGTATGCTTCATCCTTAAAGAAGACACAACATTTCCTTCATCACCGGGAACTTAGAGGCACGTGAGGCGCAAAGCTGAAATAGAAAATACGCCGGGTCAGCCATTTCTAAACTTTACAACCTTTTTTAGCTGCCTTCCTGTCTCCTTGCTTATAATGTTAGGACTTGCCAAACGGCAACGTTACTAATGGCCACAATAAAACGTCTCTTGTCACCTGCAATACGCGACACAAATGTATAAGCGCCATATATCAGTAACAATCTTCACCGTTTAAAGCTTTTTACTAAAGTATTGTAAGAGAGAGCTTTAAAAGTTATGAACTTTCAAAATGAACTTTTGTTAAATGTGTGCAGTGGTTTCTCGTGATACCAATTCGGATTTTTCAAAAATTCAAAAAGTTACCTATGTCCTCAGCATGCTCTAATTAATATAATATATTTATAAAAAACACAAGAAATTTCGTTGTAGGAGATGACCTCATCTTAGGTATACTCAGATAAAGATTACGCATGGTTTTCGGTCACTTTTCACAATCACCAGTCTTCCTAGATATTGTTAGTCGCCTGAAATATCCATACGATTTTTATTAATGGCGTAGTTTCTACTCCTCTTTCTTCGTTAATTCACAATGTGCATTGATTGTGAAGATGAGATGTTATGTACCATTATTAAATTGTTAAATGTCCGATTTGAATAGTTATCTTCATTCAAAATTTGTCACTGTTTAATTGGCACAGCTTCCCGGCGACAAACCGCAGTCAAGCAGTGAAAATTAAAAAAAACCATGCCAAATATTCGTCGTCAAACTTGATAATATTTGGATGATTTAAATAGCGCCGTTGAAAGTATCATATTTACCATTTAAAATTATCATATCTACGCTTTTACCGAACCCAATTCAACAGGTTCCCTTTAATACCAACTTTTAAATTTTTTTTTTTTTTTTTTAATGTTTATTTTTATGTTTCATTTTTTTGTCCGCTAATTTGAGACTTGGGTTCGAATTATTATCTAGGAATTATCACCTGTATTCCTAGATAATACAATGTGTTCATTAGTGTCTAATATTACACCATCCCAATATCACAGTTACACTTAAATATATTCTTTAGGCCATATTTAATATAGGCCATTGTACAAAGGCTAAGTCTTCTAAGAATGCGACACTTATATTTGATTGCCCTTCTTCTTCTTCGTACCTCGGTGTCCAGCTATGAATTCTAAATTATTCACACATTCTTTCAGAGTTCAAGTATCTCGACTCTGGAACAAGCTGCTCTCTGATGTACGGGTGCCCTTTCAAAATTAAAAAAATCTTTTTCCACCATTAAAATTAACCCTAATTTCAACAATCTTTCTTCCTTTTTTCCATCTCGCATTGGAGAACATTAATTTATCTACAGGACTTTTCTAATTTTTAGGTCATCAGCACTCATAGGCAACATATTTGATAATTAATGCATACATATTATATTAAATGAAAAAATACACTTTGTAAAACACCACTTTTATTTTGAATTAATATTAACAGCCAACCAGGTTTCGCTTAGCTCAAGCTTCGTCAGGGCTTATTACAGTTGATATATATTGTTATATTGCTAAGCGAAACCTGGTTGGCTGTTAATATTAATTCAAAATAAAAGTGGTGTTTTACAAAGTGTATTTTTTCATTTAATATACAGGGTGTATCGGCACTAACCCGACAAACTTTAACCAGCTATTCCTTAGCACATTTGGAGTAAAAAATGTTATGTACACTTTGCTGTCCGGTAACATTTTTTTTCTTTTAAAAACAAAAAATAAATAAAATTTCCACACTCCGCTACTGCCCACAGTATAGGGGTAAAATAATTGGCAACGCCGCGCTACTGTCATCTCTTTCACACATATTCTGTCTCAAGTCCCGTGTGGTTCCCGCCACCCCGTCTCGTATCAGTGGTCAGTGCTGTTTTGGGAGTTCGCATGTCATCAAGTTTCTAGTTTCGTTTTTGTTTTGTTATCTAAGTTTTTACTGTTGAAATATGCCCCTCAATTATCCACCTGCCGAGCAAGCAGATATTGTTTTTGTTTATGGATTTTGCAATGGAAATTCACGAGCAGCCGTAAGGGAGTATCGCATGAGGTTTCCTGGAAGACGCGTCCCACACCATGCTACCTTTGTCCAGGTTTGTACCCTATCAATTGTTTATTGAAACTATTTACATTCATTGATAATGCCAAAAAGCGCTTTTGAAATTTAAACTGGGAACATTAAAAACATAACAAGGGGCCACCAACTTTAAAAATGTAAATTGTACTTTAGGTGATTTGTGTTCAGTGGTCACTAAACGGCGTTTTAAAAAGTTAATTAATTTTAATCTCTAATAAATGCATCATTCACTGCAATTGAATTCACTCCCTTTCTCACCATGGGATTATTTAAATTACTTGAATTCAATTTCACCCCTGTGAATCCAAGATATCAACCGTACCTAGTTAAGAAAATTATAATTTAAAACACTTTGTTATACATTTTACTATAAAAAAATGAAATAAATGAAGAGAAAACGTAAGTTTTCTGATATGTGCCTAAAATAAGTGTTCTTTAAAAATAAAATGAGTGAAAAAGCCCGCGATTGTTTATTTGACATTATTACTGAGCTGAATAATAAAAGCAGTTGTTATTTGTTGTTTTGTTTCAGATGTATCAACAATTGCGTGACTGTGGCATCGGACGGATTGAAGGCGCCGGCGGAGGACACAACATCGTTCCTGTGGCAGTTGAGGAGAGAATCCTGAACTTAATTACCGAAGACCCCACGCTGTCCGTGCGTCGGGTCGCTCTGATGATAGGACACAGGGAACACATGGCGGTATGGAGAGTTCTGAAGAAGCACGGGCTCAAACCTTTTCACTATAGGCGCTGCCAAGGCCTCATGGAGAATGACCACTTTTCCAGAGTCGTGTACTGCAGAAGAATGCTGCATAATGTCATAAGAGATGCAGACTTCATGAAAAACATATTGTTTACCGACGAAGCACAGTTCACTAAAACAGGAGTGCTAAATGTGCACAACTTGCACCATTGGGCTGAACAAAACCCCAAGCTTGTTCGGGAGTCGTCGAGCCAGGACAGATTTTCCATCAACATGTGGGCAGGAATCCTGGGAAATCAAATACTCGGTCCAATCGAGTTGCCTCCCAGACTAAATGGACCGATGTATTTGGAGTTCTTACAAGTGCAACTGGGCGAGATTCTGGAAGATGTGAACCTCGAATTACTACGGAGAATGTGGTTCCAGCACGATGGAGCCCCACCACACTATTCGATTGCCGTGCGGAACTACTTGGATGTCGAGTTTCCTGGTCGTTGGATAGGCCGTGGAAGTCCGGCCATTGCTTGGCCACCAAGATCACCCGACCTGACCCCCCTGGATTACTACCTGTGGGGGGCTCTCAAGGAAAAAGTGTATGCTAAGCCAATAGCCTCAAGAGAGCAACTGCTCGAACGAGTGATGGAAGCCGCTGCAGAAATTAAAGCAAATCCTGCAAACTTAAATAATCAAAATATAACAAGACTACACGCTTGCATCGAAAATAATGGTAGTCACTTCGAACAAATGCTCCAATAAAAAAATTAACATAAACTACATGTCCGCATTTTCATTTATTATTTATTGGTAAAATTCTCACAATGTCATTCATTTACACATCAATATTACCTACATAGCAATATTTAATAAAATCTGTAGAAGAGTATGCCCGTCGGCATTCAACAAGTTTTTCGACAAGTGTGTCGAAAAGCGTCTTCTCTCTTTCCTACACACTAAATATTAATGGTTAAAAATGAGACGACTGATGCTTGTAAGCGCGCCAATACGTAAAAACAACGAAACTCGAATAAGAATTGCCAGGTGGGTTTTTTAATCGCTTTAATCTGACTTTAAACAATAATTAAACACGTAAAAATTATTTAATATAATATTACAGTACAGTACTTTGAACCTTCGCAATAAATTTATTTGATTTTAAGTTTAGTTTGTAGAACTCCATTTCAATTTAGAGATTTTTTTTATTTTAACAGTCTTATTAAAAAATTTATAAAAACAGTGTGTTTATAAACAAGTTCTGCTAGTTGTAATTATTATTACGCGTGACAGCTGTTTCACCTTCTGACGGCATTATCAAACTTTGGTAAAGCCACTTACAGACGACGTAAGTGATAACTTTCTTTTTTTATTATTCTGGCTTTATTGATTTCCGAGTAAATTGTCGTAAATTATTATTTGCTAATCCCAATATTATTTGCTAATGCTAATAATTAAGTGAAATTTTAAACAATGCAATAATAGGATTATTGCATTGTTAATTTCACTTAATGTCGTTGGTATTTCCAACTGATGACTCAGGGGTTTATTTCCCTGAATAATTAAGTATTTTGGGGTCTAATTATTATGCATTTCATTACATCCGATAATTTAAACAATTTTTATGTTGAATTGGGGTAAGTTTTATGGCTAAGGGAAGGAGTGGAAGGTGAGGAAGTACCTGGATATTCAGATCTGGTCACCAAATACGGCTAGTCATTTCAAGCAACGTTTAAATTCTAAACCTGGATATTCAGATCTGGTCACCAAATACGGCTAGTCATTTCAAGCAACGTTTAAATTCTGAACCTGGATATTCAGATCTGGTCACCAAATACGGCTAGTCATTTCAAGTAACGTTTAAATTCTAAACCTGGATATTCAGATCTGGTCACCAAATACGGCTAGTCATTTCAAGCAACGTTTAAATTCTGAACCTGGATATTCAGATCTGGTCACCAAATACGGCTAGTCATTTCAAGCAACGTTTAAATTCTAAACCTGGATATTCAGATCTGGTCACCAAATACGGCTAGTCATTTCAAGCAACGTTTAAATTCTGAACCTGGATATTCAGATCTGGTCACCAAATACGGCTAGTCATTTCAAGCAACGTTTAAATTCTAAACCTGGATATTCAGATCTGGTCACCAAATACGGCTAGTCATTTCAAGCAACGTTTAAATTCTGAACCTGGATATTCAGATCTGGTCACCAAATACGGCTAGTCATTTCAAGCAACGTTTAAATTCTGAATTAATTAATCAATTACGAAAAAGCGTGGGGTTAAGAATATTTTTTTTAAATTATAGTTGTAATTTATTGTCGATTTTTTAAAAAAATTGCGATATTTTAAATAAAATTTAATAATTATTGTTTAAATAAATTAGCAATCTGGCAGCATTCATTTGCAGGTGGTCAATCCAATGCAGTCATGACGTTTGTGTGAGTGCTTTCCTTTGTCTCAGTGTGTTGCGCAGCAGTTTTATATGAACCGTTTTTTGATTCATCGGGATTGTTTTTAAAACTATACATTCTTTGTACCTTCAAATTAGTGGAAATAAACTTAAGTGTGTCAAGCTGCTCGTTATATTCCGGTAATTCTGGAAGGCTTTTAACATAAGCAATAATATTCATAAATCACATTCCGCGAAGTTGTAAATAACTAAATTTATTAAAAAATATACGTTGTAGGATAGCCTAGCAAGTAACATTTTGACAGAGCACTTACGGTGATTTAAAAAACAACGGCGCTGTTCAAATAATCCAATTATTATTATTGATAAGTACCTAAGTGAGGAAAATTGTTTTTAAAAGTGCTCAGAATTATTGGACTTCGATTATAAATTCAGGAAATCTACTAATTAGTTTCTTAGTTTCAAAATTAGACTATTTAATACGTGAAACGCGTAAGAGGTGAAACCAAAGCATTCCAGAGGTGAAACAATTTAGATACAAAAATAAAACTGATGTGTACAATACAAGAAGACAATCAGTGATTCGCATACGAAAAATGTGAATAATCATTATTGTTAAATAAAATATTTCTTTTCTGGTACTGGATTATGTAATACGGGCTTCGTTCGCAGCAACACGCGAGAGTTGCGATGTTGCTTTCAAATTTTGACAAAGGATAAAACAGTGGTGACATGTGGTGAAAATATGTTTAATTAATTTTTTATTAAAAAAAAACGTTACCGGACAGCAAAGTGCACATAACATTTTTTACTCCAAATGTGCTAAGGAATAGCTGGTTAAAGTTTGTCGGGTTAGTGCCGATACACCCTGTATAATGTCACCACATCACAAAGTGTTTGCTTCCTTCGATAAAAAAAGAATACATATTAGTTAATTACTCCAAAAATACACAGTACTTACACCAACTTCTTACTTCACAAGTTATAACTTTAAGATTTTTTCAAATTTCTATGCACCTAATGCGGGAGTTTTCGCTGCTTCTACAAACTAATTTTCTGCTTCATTGATGAGAAGACAGGTACCTACTGATGCCCCAAGAAGATCCAATGTTAATCCAGAAATAGTAACCCTACCGTATTCTTGATTTAAATAACGTTTTAAATCTAATTGTTTCAGTTACTTTTACAAATTTATTCCAGCGGTAATGGGAGCAATTCCTTTTTGTAAATCAATTTGATAACGGCGTCACCGTGTTCCTCCGTGCGCGTGTGATCCTATTTACCCTGGCGCCTATTTTACATTTAAATTACCTCATTATTCCGTCATTGAAGTGACTGTGTTATTAAGCAGTTCCGATAAATCTCCTCCTTCCGATACCTACCCCTACTTCCCTTACATACCCTCAGCTTCTCAATGGGCAAAAACAAAGGGATGTGGTTGGTTCCTAAATTGGCGAAAAATTGTAAATCTACACGTATTGCGGTTTTTTCCAGCTAACGGACATTTATTTAACACTTTCGAAGAAAGTAGAATTAATCGACTAATTTTTAATTTTACAGAATTATTTTTAAGAAACTGCCAACTCCGTGTATCGAAGCCTTTTTTAATATTAAACGAAACATTTACCCCGATCTCAATAAGCGATTTAATAGAACAGGGCGTAATACATATTTTCAGTATCATTAGCGTCAATGAGAGATTCTTCTAGGGACCAAAATGATTGTCTTTTGGAATCTCTCCAAATTGAAATAAAATACATGGCGTCCTGAAACTAGTATTATATTATTATATTATTTTCAACCCTTTTCGCAAACTACACGGTTAAACAAACCTTGGACCTTTTCTTGGACTCTTGGAAACATTTTAAAATACATTAAACAGCTGATATTTACCCCACGGCGACCAATTTTTTTCAGATTTGATCTAAGAAATTTGAACTTCGGAATCGTTGTATTCGAAAACGAAAGCTCTAATCCAAAAAAAAGTTAAAGCACAAACAAGACTCCAAAGATAGTGTATATTTATTTACATTGACAAAAGTCAGCCGCTTGTACTATGATTTTCCGTACACCGTGTATTTAAAACTCTAAGAGCAATTCTTTCGGCAGAAATATACCCCTCCCAAAACCGTAGCCAAGTTTGTTCTCCTGGCAGGTAGATAAAGTAATCTACGCTGACGCTGTCTTCGATAGTCATCAAGAATACGCAGTCTTGATTCTCCAAAATGGCAGAGTTCTCGAAACAACCCCGAAGCAATCTGGAGAAATGGGTGGTGGCAAAGCCCTTCCTTCTGAGCTGCATAGAGTGAATTAGCGAAGAGAAAGATTAAAGTGAAGTAGCATAAGAAAGCCTTAATGGATCCGATAGTAGCTAATCAGTCTAAGAAAAGATGAAAGGATGAAAATATGATAATGAATTTGAATATTATTGAGTAATTTGTCAATATTTCATCGTTATTCTGTTTCCTTTTCAGCTGGGTACGCCAAGTACCAACTCATCCGGATTATTAATTTCAGGAAGGCACCTAAATGTCAGGATCATTTCCTGAAAATCGGTTTCTTGGCACTTCGATCACCGTTTCATAAATATGGCAACGCCACTGAAACTCTGGAATATTGAAACCTGAAACGTTGCTATTAATGAATAACATAATTTATTTTCAATGAAAAATTTTGAAGAATTTTACAGATCACCAAAGTATTCAAAAACGATTCTTTCCTTTTACAAATGTACAAAAGTTAGTAATTATAAAAAAATCTGATTGTTTCGCCTATTTGGTTCTCACCTAGGCGCTTCTAATTATTCCATTATTGCTTATGATGACAGTGGTAGGAAAAATGTTTGTCTTTCTTAAATTAAGGATAATGTGTCGGTCTGGACGAAAAAATGGTACCAACATATTTTATTAATCTAAGAAAACCAAATTAAAATAATACAATAACATTTAGATTATCTATACCTAATCATCATATGTATTTTTTATAATGCTCTTTAATTGTAATAATTTTAATGTAAAAATATAATCAATTCATTACATTTCTATTTCAAAAACAGCTGAAGGTGTTCACGAAAAACTTGGAATTTATATTTTAATCATCTTAAGTGTAAAATGTACAGTACATTCTCACTTTACGCTACATGCAATTGTACGCAATCTTTATATAAATTTAATATAATGAAATATAGTTTGTATTATAATTTAATTAAAACCCTTAATTAAAAGTATTTTTTTATTGCAAAGTGCTGGTAAGTTTTCACAAAAAAACGACTTTATTAAAAAATGTGAAAATTATTGGTAGAAAAATGTTCGTCATCTTTATATATATATATATATATAACTTATGTATATATATATATATATAAGTTATAAAGCAGAACTGTGACAAAGAAGTTCTAAGGCTTACACTGAATAATTTACAACTATTTAACATGGTGGATTATATTTATTGCTTGAAACACTCATGTTTTATTTACATTGAATTTGTTAGGTATTTAATGCATCCATCAAACTTTGAAACGACCGCGCGATACCTGCTGATATATGTTTGTACGGTGAATTAATCCCCAGAGAGCTTATACACCCACTGACGTTGAATAATGGATAAACGGTGATATTAAATTTACATTTAAACCGCAACACTAAACAAGGAGAAACAAATCACGTGCCGTAGCGAACTACCAACAGTACGAACCTCACGGCATTAAGCCTCAGACGGGACCTACGCGCACTTCAATGGGCAGGCTTCAAAGACAGACATGCATTGCAAACGCTATATCCAACGCAGAACTGTTTCACCTCGTTCTACGGGACTTCAAATAACAGCCTGATAAATTATTGAAGATTATCCTGTTAACTTATTGTATTATGAAACAAATAATAAAAACTACTAATTGTTAAAATAACTATATTATAAAATTCTATCCTTACATAATTAAGGAAATCTTTTAAATCGGGGAAATCTTGGAGTTCTATTACACAGTAAACTTGTTTTTCAATCTTGCGACGAGCATATTACATCGAATGGTTTGAAAATGCTAGGATTTATACTTAGAGTAAGATCAGTTTTCTCATATCTACACACCTTACGCCAGAACCCATCTAGAGTTCGTTTCAACAGTGTGGAACCCTCATTGTTCTACATATAAATCAAACATAGAAAGAGTTCAGAACGCTTCAATATTGTGGAACCCTCACTGTTCTACATATAAATCAGACAAAGAAAGAGTTCAAAGGGCTTCAACGTTGTGAAACCCTCATGGTTCTACATGTAAATCAAACATAGAAAGAGTTCAGAATGCTTCAACATTGTGGAACCCTCATTGTTCTACATGTAAATCAAACAGAAAAAGTTCTTGAAATATTTATTTTACCACATTATTTATTATTTATGCATCACATGCAAAATGGTGAAAACTATGTCTTAATGACTCCTAAAAGACGTGATATCTAATAGACGTGAGACCTAATAATGCTTTATAAAATATTTCACAATTTTCTTGATAGCCCGTACAAAATATTAATTTCAGATGTTTCATCATTTCTATCATAAGTTAGAGAGCTTTGAAATACGCAACTGTCAATAATTAAGACAAGACACAGTATTTTTTGAACCTACAATTATTTATCTATTATTAACAATAAAGTTGATTTGTTTCGGTGGGAGCTGATGATTAATACGTGTAGCAGACTATCTGCCGTGTAGTTATTACTAGGGGTATTATATTGGCTCAAGTAGATAACTTTTTCGCTCCAGATTATACAATGTCTAAAAAAAACAACTCCATCTATTTTTTCAGCAACCATTCAATAATAAAAAGAATTCATTGAGTCTTTGCCGCTTAGTACCTTATCGAATAATAATCATAATGGAACGCACTTACTGCCATTTTTATTGAAAGGCGGCTTCACATCAGTGAGTCGGCAGAATCGTAATGTTGCGAAAGCTTCCATTTAAGTTTGGAGATATTATTACGTTTACAATACTTTGGATTTTTATCAATGAAAGCTGATTTGACGTTGAGTTATTTATAGTATTTTGATGTGATGTGTTTTTAATTTAATTTATTTAATATTATTTTACACAACATATATAACCGTTAAGCTAATACAAGTAGCTTGTCGGTAGGGGCTTAGCTCAATAATAATAAGTATACGATTCAACAATAATAATGGCAGAACGATAATGAAACAACTTACGCGCGTCCTGACTGTGTAGATGAATAATTGAGAACATCGTGTAGTTGTGATGGGATGAGAAATAAAAACTTTAGAAAAGTTTTATTAGAACAGACTCCAATACAAGAAAACAGTAAAAATACTAATTATATATTCATCAATGTCAATGTAGAAAGAATGAGATTATCGAACTAATTTAAAGGACAACACAAGATAAAGCAAATAGCAAAGGAAATGGAAGGCTAATTTTGAATTGGTTTAGAGAAGTTGTTAATACATCTCGCCAGGAATACGCTCGGGTGTAATAATTGAGATGCGCAGTTAGAAATGACAATGAATATTCTACAAAGGAGCAGAAAAAGGAAGAGTCCCTTTTATAGAAAACCTTCATTAAAGTAAAATTAAATTATAATTAGTTTTCATACCGGGCTGTCAAACATGTGTCCAGGTCCGGCGAAACAATTTCATTATAAAAGGCTCTTTGTGGAGTGCCATAGGGTTGAGTGAGGCTATAGGGGTGAAGGGGGGGCGGGAGGCGGACATTCTATGATTACACATTGTTCAGATTATTTCCAATATCCACAGACACGGGGTAGACAAGGTGCAGGGGGTGTGAATACTGTTGAAATGCGCGCGATAATTTGATATCGAAATATTCGAGCTGGACCCACCCTTCCCGTACCTGTCCGAATTTAAATCAGCGATCAAAGTGCACTTTGGTGAAAACACGAACTTGTGCAAAATTATATAATCCAGTTTTGTATGCTCTGGGGTTCGATCAAACGTCCGGTCACTTAAATTGAATATTTGCCAACAAAAGCGTGAAACTTCCCAGAATATTTAGAAATGATGAAACAATATTTTGATAAAAAAAAACCTTCTAAAAAATATTAATTTGATGTGTGATAATTTATCATCGAAGAGATACAAATGAATAACATGCGTTGTGGGCGTGTCCTTGTGCCAAACGATAACTTTTTTTTACTTCTGGTGAAATTGGTCATTTTATTGGCTTGACTGGGGCCGATCAGTTTTATTTAAAATTGGTTTACATCACACACACATTCTCGGGATTATTTACTATAATTTTTCAATGCCATTCATTAAAGATTGATACATTTTTGTAAAGTACATCGAAGTCCCTACAAACACCTACATCTCCACAAACAGATGAAAGGAAAAAATGCACGTTAGTAATATAATTATATTAATACGCTGCATGGAAATCACAAATGTAACCTTCAGACTCAAAGTCAAATGAGTAGACGCTGTCAAAGTCATCAAGAGGTTAATCGAATTTATCAGAATAATTGATAGAATTTATGTTAAGAACAACTAACATTTTAATACTCATATTATTTTTCATCATATTAAATCTAGTTTACAATACACATTGTAAGCCAATTTATATTACACTAGTGCACTTATGTTACTACCCGGCTTCGACAGGGTTTGATTTCTGATTTAACAATTGAAAAATAAGAATGAAGTAATTTTTGAGAAACATTTTTTGTAGTTACAAATATATTTGGTATTAGTGCTTCAAAACTTATGACGAAAATAACGTAACGAGCAAAAAAATGACTAAGAAATTACAAAAAAGGATGACGCCAGAACTCAACGTTCGTAAGATTTTTCAACAAGAGAAAGCAAATTTTTTGCATTAGTGTTTAAAATAGAAAGTTGTCAAGTTGGCAAATTTAATGTATTTATTATTTAACAGCGTGTACCCGAAGGGTTTTAGCCATTGATTCCTGAGTATATTTGGAGTAAAAAATATAGATATCATGTTTCTGTCCGAGGAATCTTTATTTATTTTAAAAACATTTTTTTTCCATCACACGTCATAATTGAGTAGTTGGGTACAGCCTAGCGGGTCATGTGATGCGTACTCCGTCTCGTTCCGGCATCACGGTAACAAAGGAGAGAGACCGCGTATCACGTGATCCCGTAGCAACGCTTAGCAGTGTGATCAGAAACACAATTGTTATTGTTTTTAATTGAAACAAAATATCATCGGAGAGCAAAACGACATTTACATTTTTTAACCCCAAATATGCTCGGGAATCGCTGGTTAAAATACTTGGGCTGTTACATCCTGTATAACTACATAAAATAACTAGTAGATAGTAGGTTATAATACTACCTACGGGTATAATACTAATACTAAGTGTAGATATCTCGTTACATAATGTTGACTCGGACGAAATGTAGTAGCTTTCCACTCTTGCTGAAGAGATGAGTTCAGTATAGAACTAGGTAAGTACAGTAGGTAGAAGGCACCCGTCCTCAGGAAAGGCAAATATCGCATTTTAATCTAAAACTGGTAAATCTCTTCGAGGACTCTTGACAAAATGTTTGCTGTGAAAAGCGACATTTAAAATTAAACTAGAGCTTTCACGAAAACATGTAGCACAAACTAACATACAGATTTACGAATGAGCACGAGATAAAACACGAAATTTGTATTAAATCCGGACATCTACAGTGTTTTCAAATAAGAGGTGTTATTTTGAATAGCCCGCTGTTTCCTTAGATGTTACTTTTGAAGCTGTCATTTTTTGACATTTGACAAGTAGAAACTACGCCATTAATAAAAATGGAACGATACACGCTTCAACAACGCATTGAAATTATTAAAATTCACTTGAGTGAATCAAATGCAAATAATCATGAGTGATGAGGCCCATTTCCACCTTGGTGGCTTCGTCAACAAGCAAAATTGTCGCATCTGGGGCTTGGAAAACCCAAGAATTATTGTTGAAAAGCCTCTCTATCTTCAACGTGTGACTGTTTGGTGCGGTTTATGGTCCGGCGGAGTCATTGGACCTTACTTTTTCGAAAATGAGGCTGGAACAACAGTTACGGTGAATGTAATCCGCTATCGAGAGATTATCAATGATTTTTTATGGCCGGAATTGGATGGTATTGATCTGGACAACGTTTACTTTCAACAAAACGGCGCTACATGCCACACAAGCAACGAAACCATTGATCTTTTACAGGAAAAGTTTCCGGACCGTGTTATCTCTCGAAGAGGTGATCACAATTGGCCACCGAGATCTTGTGATTTAACACCTTGCGACTTCTTCCTTTGAGGTCACGTGAAAGAGAAGGTCTACGCCAACAGCCCAGCGTCGATTCAAGACCTCAAAGATGGAATTCGTGAGGCTATCGAGGACATAAGGCAGGCACTTTGCGATTTGGTTTTGGAAAATTTCATGAAAAGGATATGGTGCCGTAGGCGTGGTCGTGGTGGTCATTTGACTGATGTTATTTCACTATTAATGTCATACCTTCCTCTTTATAATGAAATAAACATTCGATAATTTATATTAAAAAATAGCATGTTTCTTTGAATATTAAAATAACACCTCTTATTGGAAAACCCTGTATTATAGCAGTAATTTTTGTTAATTATCCTGTGTTGTAACATTTCTACTTGTAATAACTTTGCGTAATTTGTAATGCGTTATAATTGGACATGGTCCGTTAGTATATAAATAAATTAATAAGTCAAGTTTTGCTTCAATATTAAATTTATTGCGGAAATGTTTTAAATTTAAAAGCTTTTATCCCTATTTGATTTCTCACCGTTTGATTTGTTTAAATAACAATAAACTTCAACATTTACTACAAATGGTTTAATTTAAATACCTCATTCGTTATTTGCAATAATACAGTCGTGATTGGCGTAGGAAGCTTCGAGATGTCTACTACGAATGTTAGAATTATAATGGTAGTTGAATAGTGTATTAAGTATACCACTTGATACATTCGCTAGCAGCGGTACAAATTCGAAAGCATTCATTTACTGGGAGCGCACGTATCTCAAAAATTACGCCTGCGGCGCTTAATCACTTGCATCATTGGTATACAGTCTTAAAAATACTAGACTCCCTATTATTGTCACTTTCAGAGCAATTAAATATCGTATGCTATTTAAAAAAATATATATATTCCCGTCAGTAACATTGTTTTTCGCGTTCATTGCGAGGTGCCGGGAGTTTATTGCTCCTTATTTGTTTAAGGCGATGCATCACGACCCGATTCCAAATGTTGAAATCGGGCCGCCAACAATAATACTCCCTATGCAGATGGCAATAAGGTTTAAATTCCGGCTTAACAAAGAAAAAAAATCACCATAAAGGGTGTTTTATTTTATTTTGTGAAGTACAGAAATCGTTTTCGAAATCATTTTCTAAAGAACCTAATTTTTTCACATTATACAATAAAACCATAACAAATAGAAATGTTGTAGGTGTTTCGTAATTAGGATATTTTGAATTTTAAAGCAGTTTTTTATAGGACTGATGCACTATTTTTTCTAAGACAAAATATGCTCGATTATTCCAAAGGATGAGATGTTTTCTACTCGCAGTATTTAATTAAAGCATCTAAGCGATCAAGTTTTCAGAACAAAACACATGATTTTGAATTACTTCGTAGTGTTTAGCCTTACGGCTATTTCAAAAATTAAACAAAGTAAAAAATTATTATTCTTTACTTCATTCCATACACGCGTCTTCCATGGAATCTTGGCTGACTGATTTTAGCTGACTTTCATTATATGAATCCCTGCTTCAACCAGAGATGTTCTAAAATACAAAAAACATGGAGAATATTAGAAAAACCAAGCAAGTACTACAGTCTCTAATATGCTGTGGTTTTGTACGTCTATAATTTTATCTGTTGTGTTGGTACTACGACGCATATGTTATGTATGCCAAAAAAGCCCAAAGCCTATTTTTCATATGACTAGTTTTAACATCCAAAACATAACCTTTTAAATTTAATGTTGAACATCTTATGACCATTAGTTACAAAGATATAAGAAATCTTCCAAATAATTTTAATAGTTACTTAAGCAAATAGTACCAAATCATACGACCAAAGATACATAAGGTACGAAAGGGTTTAAATATTGTTGAATTTATTATCAAACCGTGAATAATTCTGTTTATTGCAAATCTATATTCCAAAAGTAGTTCCGATTGCGATATCGTGAAAGACTTTATTGATTTGTTCGTAGACCACGCTTGCTTATAGTACTACGTACTATAAATTATAACAGAAATAAAAAAAATAATTCTAAATTTGAATTGAAAAAATATTATTTTTACCCTATGTAGGGCGAGTACCTTTGTCATTTTATGAAGACTTGCATTTTTTTGGAAATGTAACACAGCAATTATTGAGAATGAATATAACAGATCCATTCCAGGGGAAAGATCGAGTGGTGATTGTGCAGTTAAATGACGAAGTACTTTTATTTAACACGCATTTAACAGTGAAAACTTGACTACATTGTTATCCCATCACAACCGTAATGGCGAAGAAAGATCGATGTGAAATGATTCGATTAACATAATCATCGCAGATAATGAAGGGATTGTTAAAGATCACAATTAAAACTGTCTTTAGAACAATGTAGGTGTATATTTTACTTGACACATTAATGTCTACAAAGAAGAATTCGTGTAATTTTGTGCACAAATTACACGTGGGAATCATTGTTCGTTAGATTACAATTTAATTACATGGTTCTCAGTTGTTCGTGTTGAACAAAGAAACGGTTTATGAAAGAAAATACAAAAAATTCTTTTTGATAACATATTGTATTGTGATCTTTCTGCGAGAATATGATTCGTGCCCTTTGAAAAAGAATCTTGAAGAATGAATTGTTTTTCAATTTCACTGAAAATTTCTTTTTAAAATTCGAATAATAATATTGAAACACGTTGCATGCAAGTAATATTAATGTTGGTACTGTATTAGCATTGTTCGCAACAACATTCGCTGCGATACCTATCAAGTTTTTAAACTGAAAGGTCAAACCACTAATCGTACGTATCGTGAGTGTGATATGACTGTGAAAGATACTTATTTCGTTTATTGTGTGAAAAGTTTTCCATATTTACCAAGTGTTACCATTGACCCACGATGTTTTAAATTAACAGGAACTTACCTGCAACCAAAGAAAAACATTTGTAAATACATTAAATTCATTCAAACAAAGAATCATCTGATTTGAAAAATAATTCGAATAACATTAAAACAGAATGATATGTACATAATGAATATTTCAAAAAAATACTTAAGCATTAAATAAAGCTTTCTAATAAAGAGGAATGTTTTAAAAAAAAAAATAAAACACGCCTAAAAAAGTTTTACAATGGTTTCTTTTACCGGGTGTATTAAAGCTGAACTTATGTATTGTTGTAAAGCTTAATTTGTAGAAAACCATTTTCATTCTAAAGTTTTAATATTATCATTTAATTCACAAAAAAATTGTTAATTTATAAACAAGTTCTACTTCACCAAAACAGAAATAATAGCCATACCTTCTGGAATGCTACTAGTTGTTTGTATCAAGCAACTAATGCCGTTGGCGGCACCACGCTAAGCATATCACATGCCAGAACAGGCGTATTCTTACAACATCTCTTTCAACATATAAATTGGAAATTTTAAGAGGGTTTTTTAGGCTGAAAAACTTGTCACTTACGTTAACTTGTATGTTGAAGTAAATCATTCTTGTATTTTGTTAGGGTTGATGTGTATTGTAAATGTATGCAGTCTGTTATACAGTTGAAAGGAAATAAGTTATGAAATGAGGTAGGTACTAGGCAACTGTCGCATAAAATACAAGCAGGTATAATTTACCGCAGGTTGAGGGAAACCGCAGACGGTCCGGTAGACGGCCCTCATTACTGGATATAGCTTCCTATCCGGACTCTCATCTCCAGATGCGTTCTACAAATTGTTTAATTATCTTCAGTTGTCGTTATCGTCTTGACAAGTTTGTCTTAGAACCGTATAAGGGCTTGCTCATTTTGACGAAACTAATTCTTAATTTAAATTATTTAATATTTTGTTTAAGATTTTCTGACTTTGAAATTAACACGCAAAACGACTTGTTTCTTAGTATTATAATTATAACTACTGATTTAGGTTAATTTAAGCTGGAGATAATGTTTTGAAAGGCACAAAAATATTGTAAATAAATAAATCACGAAAAAGGGTTAAAAATGTGACAATTGACATAAAAAATCCTTGATCAAGCTGAAACTTGGAATTTACACAGAGTAAAATGGGTATTGCTGATATATTAAAAATCTCTTCAAATTATTTCTAACCCGGTTAAAAACGGCACTGCAGGCCGCTTCCTGGTAAACTTTTAGTAAATTCGTAATAATATCGGAACACGTGCTTATTTCTTAATAAATTAGCAATATTTTTTATCGGTAAGTTTTCTCCCTATAGTCACATATTGAGTTGCCTTATCGATTCCGGGCTAAAACATTCAAAAAGTTCAGCTTGAATTTTGACAGCGACGATATTACCACAGTCATTGAGTCAAATGTTTGTGCAAACATGAAACACTGGCGCAGAGCCACAATGTTTTTGATTTCCGTGGCCGATGAAAAACAAATACATGGGGCCCCGACCCAATATTTATGATCGCTTATATTACAACTAACCAATCTCCACTACCCACTCACGTTTCGACTATTTTTCATTCGTCTAACATGTATACTGGGAACTAGAATAATAATCTATTTAATGGATTTCGATCTGAATTTAACGACCTATTTATTTTATCGCTGAGAAACTGATCTAAATAAATAAACCAATTTCTTCGCTTTAAGGAGTCCTATAGAATAAGTTGTTATCCGTGTGTAAATTGCTTCAATAAGGCATCTAAAAAACCCGCTCTATGTTTGAATAACATCATAAAATAATACTAATCAAAGTAAGTACTAGATAAAATGTTTAATAAAGCGTCTGGAAGCGGAAGCCTTTTCACAAAGGTAAACGGTTGCCAAGAGAGCAGGGTATGGATTCTCCAATCCAGGCCGCTCGCAATTACCGTTGACAGTACGTACATTGGTCCACAATCTTATTCTTGAGTCTCGTCAAAGGCACATAATTACATCTCAGTGGGTCGAACCACTCGTTGTTCGAGTGTAATGATTTCGTCCAGAATCGAGGCCCTGGACTGCACCCAGATGGTATGTTATCTACGACGCATTTTAAAACCTGGAAAGACTCTAAACAAATGTATATTTTGGTTAAAATTAATAAAAATATGATAAAACAGTGTTTTAGTATGAGAAAACTATTACGAACAGTATTTTTCACTACTCGTATCGACGGACGGTAAGTTTAGAATATGGACGTCAGATTGGAGAGCAGTGATTGTTCTACTGGCATTCCAAGGAAACTGCACCAAAGAAGCGATTCCTCGATCATCCGTGCATGCCTAAAGTTTTTCCACGGTTTTCATTTGCCGCATTTGGAGCTAGTCATTTTTGCGACTTATTCTCTGTTGTGGAATGGTTACTTCCTTCTACAACATGGGTCTTTTCAACAACCAGGTTCGTTCCACCATTTCCTTAAAAAACACCTTTCAAAATAAAAAGGCCCCTTAAGAGCAAAACACTTAGATATGTTCACTTAGAGCTGATGATGCCTTTAATTTCAAAATAATGTGTGCTAAAATATAATCATTTCTAATTATAATAATCGTAACATTTTCATCGCGCAGTTTTGTATTATTTCACTTCAAGTGCGCCTAATACCAGTGTTAAGCATATATGTACGTAAATTCAAATGTTATTAATACATGCAAGAAGATTTTTTCCATGAATTTCCCAATATGACAAGAAAAGTATTTTATGTTACAGCAGGAGTGGAATTTGACATTAAGGCGCATGTTTTTTTGTATTATTTCTTAAAACACCCCATGAAGCTTTCAGAGCCTTCTTGCAGTGAGAGGATAAGGGTAGAGGGTGGTGGAGTCGATAGTAAAAAGAAAAGCAACGTGAGAGACCGGGGGTGATATCGGAATACCTGACTCGCCGTACGTTCTCCTTCACATGGTACTCCTGGGACTGCTAATAATTTCATATTACTTAGAATCTTCAATCTCGGGATAGGTTGAACGAATTCACGCAGAAATTTAAAAGATTATTTTGGTAGAAAGCATATCATTTTTGGATCCAGATGTTACAGGTTCGATACAAAGCGTGGCGAGGGCAAACACAATACTTTTGGATATTTTACCACAAGAAATAATATTAAATTAATTAAATATAGTTTCTAAATTAGCATCGGGTTCCAGAGCATATGATGTTATATTATATATTCAACCTCACAACATACGGGAGAAGTAGTATAGTTGTAAATCTCACCATTTTAATCATCTGATTTATCAATTGTTGACACACAACACAATCATCTGGATAATATATATTTCGCTTGTGATTTTATGTGCCCAATATATTTGGGCGTACGAGTGAACATGAAGTTAAATGAAGCCAGGACATGAAACGAATTCCACCCTAAAGTCCCGAACCATCTGCTTTAGTCACGTGACGTCCGACAAAACACGGACGTCCGTACTCTATATACGGATATTAAGCCTATATGATCCGGCCTCGGGTTTTCTTCGGTACGTTAACGCGGGAGATTTAAAAGTACCGCTAAAAGTGCGACAAATATTCGCAACTTTGTCCGGGAGTTGAGAAAAATACCTACCTACATAAAACAGACATTTGCAGTACCTTTTCAAAAATTAAACTAGTAAGTTATATATACTTTTCGTGGTGATTGCGATTTGAGATTAAATTTTAAATAAAACACTCATTTTTTCTGATCCACAAACGAGTTAAAATATATCCATGAGCTGAAGCTAAAGGCAACCAAAATTTGGCAATAAATTACTTACTTAGTTTAATTTACTCACTGTTAACTGATCACTATAGGAAATAAAACATTGTGTTATCATGGAAGACAATTTTTGGTAATATTTTAGATGGAATTCTGTACCTAACTATGTATAACACCGTTAAGTATTTATAGCCGACAAGCTTTCGCTTATAACCAACCTTCATAAGGACTCTAAATTATTAATCTAAAACTTCGGAGCAAGAGATACCTAATAGGCGTCAAAACCATTAATAAAGAGTGGTGATGAATCAAAATTTGAAATTTTTTAAATATTTTATTTGATCAGATATTAAAGTCAAAATGAATGCTAAGTTACAAAAAAATAAGCAGTACGCACTTCGAGTAATAACTACCAGGCTTTGTTTATTCATCATGTTTCAGCAGCTTTATAAGATATAAGTTTAAATGATATTTCAATGTCCTACACACTGATTTTCTGTATCATAGTAAAAATGCTCAAGAACGCTTGTCGTTAAACGATAAATTAATAACATTACAGATGAAATTATTCACGTGATTGAAACGTTATCGTTAACACTTTCGACGTATTGAATAAGCATTTTAACAGCGATATAAATATGAAACACGTATTAACCTTTATCAAAGAAATAAAGAGGCTAATTAATTACGGTGAGCTTAATTAAACAGGTTCCTCATGACTCATGACCTATAAACGTAATCATAATATAATAAAAATATTATGAACTAATAAATGTGAATTAAATGAAGGTTGAAATAAGAAAACGAGTTTTGAAACAAATTGCGAGGAGGCTGAGTTTTATGGAAGTATAGACTGTCAAAAAATAGTTGACAAAAATGCATGCACGAAGAAAAATGATTATTGCCAATTTATTAAGAATCTCTTAAAAAATTTTCGAAACCCGGTTAAAAACTGGATTTGCAGGCCGGTCTTGATAAACTTTTAGTAAATTCCTAATTTACATGATTAAGTGTTCATGAACCTGCATTGCCATGATAATATAAAATGAGGAACTGCGAAAATATTTGGATTATTATGAGCACGTGTTCCGACATCGCGATAATATAATCGTAATCAAATTCTAAGAAAATTCAATATTCAAACTTGTTGGCACTTTTTAGTACTGAGAGATAATTTCTTGTATTGAAATGATTTTTTCGTATTTTTGTAATGCACATATAAAATAAACCATTTATTAGACGTTAAAGAAGAACACAATAAGTGTGATCTGGGCGTGTTTAGTGATCTAAAAGTCAGGCCAATTTTTTATTTTTTTTACTATAGATATAAAGTTGTTTTACTGGTGTTTTTCGATATCTGTCTCACTAGGATATATCTGTGACGAAACAGACGTATTGGATACATAAATTGGGCCTTACATTTCCAATAAAAAGCTGTGTTTCATCACCACTATGAAATTTAAATGGGATGGCGATAAACGATGTCAGGCAAGTGTAAGAGAGACATAGCGTGGGCTAAATAGGGTAGAACCAAAAAGTATTAAGTAAGGGGCGACATTGTTTTCCATTCAAATCTACATAGAAGACATTTCTAGTGTGTATTATTTTTTCAGTAATGTGGAAGAATTAGAGCATTAGAAAACACTTTAAGAAAAATTGAGTTACGTCATTTTTCTATTTTACAGTTATTTCAATGTCAGAATCGGATGTCAACATTTGAACCTACTACATTTTGTTCTAAAATCGGTGTTGCCACAGCAAGAAAAAAAGACTTTTTATTAAATTTCTAGAATGTTTTGATGGACTGCACGTCTTTGAATTTGGATTGGGAACCGGATGATAAAAGAATGAAATGAAATTTACACACTTTCATATCACATGGATACCTAGGGAGTTGGGAGTTAGGAAGTAGGAGGTGGGAGTTGGGAGAATTCTTTAAGGGAAAGTAAACGACATCCTGATACTCGCAGTAGTTACGTATCTACATACTATTCTTTCTGTACGAGATTCCATCTACATAATACTATTTGAATTCATGCATAATATATAAAAAAGGACGATATTTGCAAAAATAATATTGATATCCAAATGGTCTTTTTATAGACTGAATGCAATCCCTGAGGTGTACGCATGTGGGACTGTACACGAATAAAAGGTTTCAAAACTAATAATGTAATGTCAGCGTAATGGATCTATTAAGGCCCATTTGTTTGCAGAAATTCACGTGTGACAAAGTCATCAAATTGGCATTCAGTTCCATTTCGCCTTTTTGACACTTGAAAGGTACAGATGTTAATAAGCTAAAGGTGAAGCTTAACATAAAATCACTCTTACGAATAGCTTTAGTATATTTTACGTTCCTTGTCGTTTCCCATGTGTAGAATTAAAATAAAATTATTGATTACTCTTTAAAAAATATGAGAGTAAACTAATAAAAAAATAGCTTTAAATTAGAAAAGTATGGAAAAAAAAATGATAGCAAAAATATAATGGCCAAGATTATCTGTGACAGTTTCCCTTGATTAAATTTTTTCTTTCTCATAAAATTTTTCACCAAAAATTAAGAAAAAAAACGTTCGCATTTGAAATCGAGCGTTTCTAGGTCGCGTTTGCCAAGAGATTTTTATGCCTATTACCTGTATTCGTGACAATATAAGACACACTAAGAATATACACATTTTTGGCGTGTGGCTTTCTCTTAACCCCTTCAGTAATCATTTAAAAATGAAAAATGAAAAAATAACACCTTTTTTTATCAATGAATTTTATTTACTCAAAATATATATCCTCATATAAAAGCCATATTCGGGCCCAAAATGGGACTGAATATTGATGTTGTGTTGCATAGTGTGAAAAAATAATTAAAATTTTTCTTTAGTATTAATTCCGAATTCTGGCACATAATATACGTATATTCACGATTTATTTATTTATTAAGTATGAGTTAACTATTCGGAGCACGAACCTATAATACTAGTTGTTATATACCGGATAAGTGAGCCGAGTTTTCTATCCATAGCAAGTATTTATTTGTTTAATTGTTAATATATGTTATCGAGTGGATAAGCTATAAAGAGGATGGTAAAATACCCCCCTTATACAAATAGGGTATATCAGCAGCCGGAGAAGTGTAACACCCCTGATAGAACGCAGACGCCAGTCCCCGGACCTCGACCCCCTGATAAGTGCATCCCGCCCTGGTAATTATTTTCGGAAACGTATTTTCGTAACTTTTAATGACTTTCTGCTCTCTGGTAAAGTCGCCGATAATGGAAGGGCCTTCCTCAAATTAGCTGCAAAACATGGTTACGTTTTTATGGAGAGGAAAAAAATTCTCATTTCAATGGTGTTATATCTACTTTTATTTATTCCTGTAACATCTCGGACACCTATAATATGTGTGTAGGTGTCAGGGAGTAATTTGCTGTAATTTCGAGATTCAGATGGTGATTAAGGTGGTGATAGTAGATTCAAGTAGGTTCAAGTTAAAAGATTAATAACCTTCCTTCAATAATTTTAAAATTAATTTTGGCATCAATTAAATTAAATAATAATGAATAAATTTGTTTAAACCACTGTTTGATAATAAATATCATATAGTTTTGTCAATGTTATATTAATAAGCATGATGTAGAAATGTGTAATGTGTGATAATCTATCGTCAAGTAAATTTTTTTTGTTTAATTAATTTAATGTATTAATAAATAACTTGTTTTAAAAAATATATATTAAAAATCTGTAATGTGTTGCTTTAGTTGTTTGGTGACCAAATTAGAATATCTTCCCCATTCCCTTTAGCCTCGTACATTGTGGGTGCTATAGTCCCACTGGTTTCGGACAGTGATGAACAGTTGGGACTTGTGCGGCATTCATTAAATAACAACAAAAAACTAAGACCAAAAGTTCTTCCTATCTCAATTTTGTTTCTAAAATATTGACTTCAACCCAATACAGTATGAAGTTAGGGCTTGCAAAAACATATTATTTCCTATGTACAAACTTGATTAATGCGTGATTTATTGCTCCCAAATATTCAGGAATGCCTTGCACTCTCCCGTCGAAGTCATAAATCGGGGTGTAAAAATTCGCTAGCGAATTGCGAACCGACAAATTTGACTGAAAATTGCTTCCGTAATGGGCGGCGCCTAACCGGGTATCTTTATCGATATTTCATACAAACTTCATGAGAGCTAGAGCCAATCATTCATGGAAGAATTACAAGGGATTTGTTTCATTGTTCGCTCGGAAACTTATAATTCCTTTGCTCAATTTTCATTTTTGGTCATTTATTATTCTCGCTAATGCCACAGGAGAGATTCTGGCATAAAACTTTTCCATGCCCGCGAGAAATTAATAAATGTAGAGAAAAATAATAGTTTTCATCAGATAATGATAATGATGATTGACTTTAATTAATTAACTTGGATTGCTTTTCTCTCTTGTTTGATAGTCTCAGGTTAGATTTCAGATAAAACAAATAATATCTAATTTGCTTGAAACGCCTTTAGCCGTGTTTGACGAGAGTGGGTGACGAAATTTGAATAGTCAGGTACTTACCTACCTTATTTTTCTCAAACTTCTTCCCTTCCCAATTACCTCCAATATTACAACACACCCCAATTTCTTGGGGATTCCGCAGTCCCGTTGGCTCCAGGCAGTTGTAATTCTTGTGCGGTATTCACATAAAAGACTTCTAGCCACCGTCACTGTTGTCATGGCAACAATCCGAACTTTATTGTCAACCAGCCTAAATCTAGCAAAAACAACACTAAACTAGGAAGAACATGATTCAAACAGGCTCTATAAAAGAGGCTGTATTGACGTGAACATTATTTATTTAGTTGGTTATTTTCTAGTCAAATGAGAACACGAAATAGAAGTATTATTCTTGAGGGTCGTTCATCATTATAATAAATAATTTGCGTTATTATAATCATATTTATAACAAATAAGGACTAAAAGATCCATAAAATTCCTGGTAGCGAAAAAAAATTGTGGTCTACAGCTCTGAAAACCGTTAAAAATTTCAAACCATGGATGTGTAAATTAATAGATAAAATACGGTAGGTATGTCACACAAATTATCAAGAGGAAAGCGGCCCATCTATGAATCATTTCATCACTATGGATGAATTGCATTGCACTACCCCTGCAAACATCTTGGAATAAACTATTCTTATTATATTATAACACAACTGTTGGAACTGTGAAGTTAATAATAATTACTAACAAGTACTAATGTATTTTATTTGGTATCATATTTCTTCTAAGTACCTACATATCACTACGTTATTGTTATCTTAGGAGTTAAGGAGTCAGCAGTCATACTGACGGCTGAAGCCAGTAGGGTCTAAGGGAGAAAACAAAACAAAATTATACCACGTAGTAAATCTTTTGGCACATGAATAAAATATTACGCAAGAAAGTCAAAACACGGGGAAGAATTCTCCATGAAGAAATTTTTGTACATTCTGTGGTATTTTTTTGGCAACGTAAAAATAACATTTTCAAATTATAATATAATGTTTAACCGGGTATTTTACACCGTGGAATCGGTTTGTTTTAAAATGAACCTTCTTTCCAGCAAAGTTTAAAACAAATAAATGTACGCAGAGTAGAAAAACAAACAGTGGGGTTTTTACGTGAATATAATTTCATGACTTTTATAGCCCAGTAAGAGAAAATTATACAGAAAAAGTAGCTCAGATATTCCATATTACAAACTACCAATCATAACTGAGATCCATTAGCTAAATTGACTGACGACAGTAACGATTCATAATTTATGACGATAACCCATATAATGAACATTATGAGTTGAACTGTATAACATCAAATAACAAGCTTATTAATATAACTAGCTGTACCCCGCCACGCATTGCTGTGACTCAGGTTGTCTGTGCATGTAGATAAACAATAGTGCGTGTTGCTTTTACGTCCAACAGATAGTACTGTTTTATAAAAAAATCTTGTTTATCCAACAGATGGCGCTGTTTAAAAAAAATCTGTTTTTACCTGTCACCGGTGACATCTATAAAATATAGGTATATAAAAACACACACGTATTCGAATACAACATTGTGTCATAATTTCAAAGCAATCGGCGAAGAATTTTCGGAGATTTAAGATTTTGAATAATCGAACAGTAACTATTTTATATGCATAGATTTTGTGGCAATATTTTAGTTTTGAAATTATTATTTTAGATGAAGTATGAATTCGAACAACGGTTTTTTGGGTATTGTGAGAAATGTACCTATTCAAGCAATATTTATCGTGTCGACAACAGAAGTATCTAAATTAATAGTGTGTTTGGTCGAAAAGCTTCCTCGTGTAACGAACACTGACACCTTTCCTGAAAGCTCTTCCAAAGTACAAAAGCATATTATAAGTAACTTTTCGTTGAATTCTTAAAGCTCATAGTGACATTAAAAGAAGGTTCTCATTGTTACCGGGGGAGATGATTTCCTTTTTTCTAGGAAAGCCCTCGATATTAAAACATTTAATATTAGCTCTCCGAATTGCTTTGTTATTTTTGAGGGCTGCCAGAGGTACACCGATAAATTTCAATTTATTGTATTGCCTCCAGGGAAGTTTTTTAGAATTAATGGGTAAATATCAAATTGATAATACCAAGAAAATTCCGTGAGGCGAAAGTAAGGCCTATTTTCGTTTTCGTGAACCGTTCAACATAGAAATATAATTGAAAGATCTACAAGTTTATACAATTATTTACGTGATATTTCAGACTTTGTTATAATTTATTTAGCCGACCGAATAAAGGAACTAGCACTAAAGGCCAACACTCAAAAATGGAACAACATCATTTTGAAGTCTGCTAACCAAGCAATACTACGAATTATTGTCTGTAAAATTTATACCGGTAGATAGTGTAATGAACTTATGTCGGAGACTATGGATTAATAGTGAACGTATGTCTCGGATGAATGTATGACGAGGACGGAGATATAAAAGGCAGGTGCACATATTATTAATGTCCTTCATCTTGCTCAAGGCATCCCGTGTATCGGATAAACAAATCCATCAGGTGAAATCTCTACAATTTGCAAGAAAAAGGGATTAAGTTCTTCCTGTAACTTGCTAAAAAAACCAATAGATACCTATTTCCATTTTGATCGTCTACCAGTTATACTTTATAAATAATGTACATATCATATCAGAGTTATATTAATTGTAACCTTCATTGAACAAAACGTAGACATTTTAGCTAGGAAATCTATAAAGTTTCCAGTGACAAAAATATATTTTATAAATTCTTTGAAATACACAAAAAAATGTAATTATGCGTCCTTTGAAAACCAGTGAAGGAAATTTTTTTAAACTAAAATTTCAGTACCTATTTCATTATAGAACAAAGCTTACAGTCTAAGAACTATTTTCACTGGAAACCATTTACATTTTTCTAACTATCCGTATAGAATTCACAGACAAATCTTTCGCAGTATTTCTTGCTTTAGTCTGATACAAAGTGTATATTTATGGGTACTGAACATTGAATTGAAGAACGTTGTTGCCTAGCAGTTTACACATTTTACTTTATCCGCTATGTAAAATAAATTTCAAATTCTACAAAATAGGGCAATGAGAACAATACTCAGACGAAATAGATATTAAAAAATAAATAAAATGTTAAACGAACTAAATGGCTAACGGTGAAACAGATGTTGACCTTGAACACGATGATATTTTTACACAAAATAGTAAACAACCTGCTACCAAAATATTTTTCAAATAAAATTGTATACAACAAGGACATACACAAACATAAAACTAGGACGTGCAATGAAATCAGGCTACCAAAAAAGGACAAGGCGAATACCCAGAATGGTATATTATATAAAGGGATGAAATACTATAACGCGCTGCCGGAAAACCTAAAGTCTGCCCCAATTGGAAAGTTCAAGATGTTGTGTAGGAGCCACATCAAGCAAGAAAAAACATAGAATATTTATATGTATTTATTAGTCATTTGT